>NC_061111.1:224543279-224584528 GCF_002878395.1 Capsicum annuum | reverse complement strand
TAAGGAAGTAATGACACTCAATCTATCTTTAAATCTCATTTGTGGTTTCGATCAGGTCAACAGCAGTGGACTTGATTGAAATCACAAACAAGATGTCATGAGATGCAATTTAAAATTTAGAAATTGCCGTCTTCACTTAGATTCCTTATATTAACTGCAGTTGCTATTGGCGTAAGTTTTCTAGACTTACTATACATCATTTCAACACTTAACGCCCGTAAGGCTGCTTTCTTGGTCTTCTGCTATTTTCTATCTAGGTGATAATCCTGACCACTCTACCTAGACGCATCTCCATAGCAAAGAGACCATATGCACAATTTTTCTTTTAGAGAAACAACAGATGGATTTACATTACTGGATACACACTTTCATATTTGCACTTGATTCAGGTTTCTCATGTTTTAAGATAATTTCATCGGCCAGATTCGCTAGAAGTTCCTTGCTACCCTATGTCTCCTCTTTAATTAGATTTCAGATGATATATCTTTTATTAAATCCCCTTTCCATCATAGATATTCTCTTTCATCTCTTTCTGGCGTATAATCATCTTCTCAAACAACCCTTCCATATAAATTTGGGCTAGGGAAATTTCTATTGGTTTTTCATTCTTGTTTGATGCAGTGTGAGGCTTTGAAGGCCTTCTCAGAGTCCAATGCATACTTAAAGTTAAGTCCAATCTCTATTGGATCTCTACAATGACACCAAATATTGATACCTTCTAAAAACTTGACACGTATAAACATGAGCAACAACCATCAGTAATTCTAATAGGGTATATGCACCATATTCATAGGGCCCTCGGCCGTATCAATTCAAACCCATCAAACTTAACTGTACAATGCAGGATCTTGTTTGAATCATCAGTGCCTAATTGGTTAAAAACTACATTCACAAAAACATTGTACTTTGTGTGTGTTATCCCGATGACCTTATCAGTAATACTTAACTCCTATACATGACAGTGGATCCATCCATCTGCACGCATCTTATTCTTTCTAGCCCATCTATGTCTTAAATTGAATAAATAGATGACTAATAAGTTGCAATAAATGCTACATTTATTTAAATTGTCAAATAATTGCAGACATCTATTACGACAGATGATCAATCTGTTGCAACATATGACACATCTGTTGGAAAAATCAAAACACATATATCCATCCGTTGCAATAGATTGACAATATGTTGTAAGTTATCTAACAGCTGGAATATATTTTGCAACAGATTACCCATTTGTTAGATTTATTTTAAAGTAATTTTCTTTTCTTTCAGAAATATAATAAAAGATAAAAATTGTATTTAGATCCATTTTTTTAATTTAAATATTCTAAAAGTCACCAGTTTTATTTAATTAAGGGATGAAAATTCATGGCTTTTTAACTAACCCCTTCGAATTCAATCATTTATAAATAGGTCCCTCCTAGTTCATTTTACTACACTTACAAATATGGCTGATCCAGATTCGTACAAGAAGATTCATATCGAGTCCTTGCGGGAACTTCAAAGGCAGTTTGATGAACTCTAGAGGGATTTAGCCGACTTCAGAGTAAGACTGAGGAGGGCCCTGCTGCTGTCGGATGAAAATATTAGGTTGATAATAATAGTAATAGTAATAATAATAAAAATAGTAGTAGTTGTTGTTGTAGTAGTAGTAGTAGTAGTAGTAGTAGTATTAGTAATAATTAGGTTATGTTTTTTCTTTTAGAATATGTATTTTCCTCCTTTTGTATATCGGATCTACCCAAGGGATTCAAAAATCTATGTTTGGTGGTCGACTTTGAATTTTTAATTCTTATTTAATATTTAATTATCATTCTATTTATTCCTTATTCTCAATATGTCGATGGTTGGTGGTAGGGATTGAGCATTTGTGGCAACAGAGGTTAATCTAATGCGACAGATGGATCATATGTTGCAACAGACAGTTATTAATAAAAAAGAATTATTATAGTTATTGAAAGGTGAAAATACATGACTTTCTGATTATTTAATATGAAAAATGGTTCGTAAATAAATAATAAACATAATTTATAACCAAAAAAAATGGTTATTTAATTTTATTAACTGATCGTGACTTTTCATCATTTTTGTTTTTAAATTTGTTTTTAAAATTATTTATTTATTATATAATTAAAAAAAGTCACAATATTGGAATTGTTATGAAAAAGGTGAACAGTCTTAACTTTTTGTCTAAAATACGTTCAACAATGTTGCTGCTGCATCAAATTCCCCATCTATTGCGACTGATGTATCAGCTGTTAAAAGACATCAAAAAAGCTATTAAAATAGATGGTTGATTTGTAGCAACAGATGGTATATCTGGTGCAACAAATGATTTATCTGATGCAACAGATATACAATCTGTTGCCAGAACTCAATAAAAATAGTTATTATTTTATTAAAGAAATGGTTATTGAAAAGATATCTTCGATTTTTAAATTGATAAAAAAAATTATTTAACAATAATAATCTGAAAAGTCATGACTTGTCACATAAATAAATAATTCACCAGCCTGATTTAATTAAGTAATTTCTTTTTACAAAAAACGATAAGGAAATAAATGATAAACACAATTTATAACCGTAAAAAAATAGTTATTTAATTTGAATAATTGACGTTAATATTAAATAGGAGCCATTTCTTTTCACAAAAAATATTTTTGTTTTAAAATTTATTGTTTTAATTTATATAATAAAAAAGTCAGTAAATTTGGATTAGTGATATGATGATAATTTTTTTTAAAAAGACCGATTATATGTTGCAATAGATAAATTATCTAATACAACAGGTTTTCTATTTGTTGCAACAGATGATATATCTATTGTTACAGATGAGTTATCTGATGCAACATATATAGAATTTGTTGTCACAACTCAATAAAAATGGTTCTTGAAAAGAAATAATTAATAATAATAATTTGAAAAGTCATGACTTATTATAATATTTCTTAATTTAATTAAGTCATAACTTTTCAGAGTAATAAAAAATATAATTAATAAATGTTGGTGAACAGTTAGATTATATGTTACAATAGATAGATTATCTGATGCAATAAGGTTTTTAGTTTTTGCAACAGATTATATATCTGTTGTCACAGATGAGTTATCTGATGCAATAGATATAGAATCTGTTGTCACAACTCAATAAAAATGGTTCTTGGAAAGAACTAATTAATAATAATAATAATAATAATAATAATAATAATCTGAAAAGTAATGACTTATCACAATATTTCTTAATTTAATTAAGTCATAACTTTTCACAGTAATCAAAAATAAAAAATGTAATTAATAAATGGAAGTGAACAGTCGCGCCTTTTTGCCACTCATTCAAATTCAATCCTCTATAAAGAGGTCCCTCATTACTCAATCGTTCATTCAACTACACTATTTATTTATTGCATCTTGTCTTTCATATTACACCTTCCACCACTTTCTCTTCCCTAACTCAGGTAACTTTTTTTCTTGCCAATTTATAGTATACGTTGTATTACATTTGGATATTCTTTTTTTTTTTTTTACTTTTGTTTTTACATTTTTTGTCAATTCATATATGTTCTAGATATGGGTGATCTAGTGTGGGACATTGCTTTTCTGCAAGATGCAGTGAATGAACTTCGGATGCAGGTTCGTGACCTGCGATGAAAACTGAGAGCAGTTAGAGCAAGCATGCTCCGTGAGATCGCAGGCTGAGGAGGGCCTTGTTGCTACCTGTTGAAGATTGGCTGGCTAAGAATAATAATAATATTAATAATAATAATGATAATAATAATAATTAGATTATTTTTTTCTTTTAGTCTATGTGTATGTATTTTTATTTATTTTTGTTTAATAAAAAAATTATGTTTGATCAACTTTGACGTTTTAATTCATATTTAAATTTCATTTTGTCTATTATCTTCTCAATAAACATGTCGATGATTAGACGTAAGGAATAATTTTGAATCCAGTAGCAATAGCAAGAATTGAAATATATTGGTAAGGGCTGATTTGTATGTTGATAAGTATGGTTGGGTTGACTACTGTCCAAGATACAACTTCTCGATAAAGGTCGTATGATGGGGTGCGAGTTTTATTATGCAACTCGTATGATGGGATGCGAGTTGTATGATGCAACTCGAATGATGACCTATGTCTTCACCTAATTTATTCTGTTCTGCCTAAGGTGAGATTTATGGGTACCAATCATAAGATTGGGTAAGAGTGGGACTTAGGAGTCACAGGTTGTTCAGTGTGGGGGACAGGGTTGAGATTCTATTTGGGGTACGAACTGGGGGTGGTCGTATCCTTCTACGAGAAATTAATACAGTTTAAGCGGAGGTAATCTGTATATTTCCCCTTATAACTCCTTGGGACCCCACGACTTAAAACACCTTTTTTGAGGATTCATTAACCTATTTGCAATCAATCAAACACTCTAAAATCTTTCAAAATCTCTCAAGGCTCTTGGGTTAAGCAAAAGCTAGGGTTTTCTTCAAGATAATCAATTGAGGCTTATAGGGTGATTTCTTCTCATCTTTTTCTCAATCTAAGGAAAGTTACTCCTTCCTCGTTAGTTCCAACTAAAAGAATAATTTATAAGTTGTTTTCATGGTATAATTATCGTATGGTTTTTAGATTTTTAAATATATATTGGGGGTTTTGGTTATAAATGCGTAGTTGTGGATGTTTTAATTATGGATTTACATGTTTTAATGGTGGTTTGGATGTTTGGTTTCCTGGAAATGGTTAATTGGTACTTGGTTTTGATTTTGGAAACACTATGCCCCCAATGTTTCTGATAAAATGCCTATATGAATGCTCTTACTACATTGTTGGAATTTTAATGGAGCTATTGCATAGTATAGCTTGGCAATGGAACCCTAAATAGTATAATGGTTTGGAATGGTTAAATAGTAAGGTCTTGGTGGTTATGGTTGGCCTAATTAAAAGCCTTGTGGGGTACAAGGAAATACTCTAATCAAATATAATAATGATCACTTATGGGGTATATGGGATTCCCCCAAGTCAACTTAATAATGTAATCTACGGGTACATGGGAATCCATTCTTCTTAAAAGGGATAGCTAAGGACATTGCTTGCAAGCTATGGTCCGTATGATGATACCAGTACTTATAACCTTAGTTAATAATTAATCGAATGATGGTTTGGTTGTGTGGTAATGGTTTTAATTGGAAAATAATAGAAGGGTATGATAGTTAATCGTGAAGGTATGAGTCCAATTGATGCATACAGAAAACTCATATTTGCCAACATAAGGATTGGTCATGACAACTATAAATGATACTTATGAGGTACACGGGATCCCTGAAGTATACTTGTACATATGTATCATAGAGAGCGAAGGGTACTCAGGAATCTCCTACTCATATGGTATCTCCAGTTCATGCGGATACATGCATCGAGGCCCGTTCAGGGGGATACACTGGACCCATATAGCTCGTGGGTGGCTCTAGGATGGTTAGGCTACACATACCCAGGTTAATAATTTTAAATGCATGCTAAACCTGATTCTCTTTCCCAGCATGGTTATATATATGTATGTTTTGTTATGAATGAATATGGTTGGTTTACTTGGTTTTAATGGTTGGCATTATTTTATCCTTATCTTGAGTACTTGCTTGCATTCACCCGCTATCCCATCTTCAAGTAGCTATATCCCTACGCTATACAGGAACCAACTATTTTACTCCTCCTACTTAGTGATCGAACTCGCGATCAGCTTGGTTGGATTGAAGTGGTGAACTTTCATAATTTGGAAAGCTTCATTTCTTGTCATGGATATTCTTACACACTTTGTTCATTTTATAGACATTGGTTTTGGCTATGGTTGCGGCCATGTCCCAACTGGATATTATTTTATTTTTGGTTAGAGGATTTGTAGAACTACTATGGATTGGAATGGGCATGTCGGCAGTGGTGTCAGCCTTAGTATTGGCATTGGTATTGGGGATAATACCATTTTAATTTATGATTGTTCCATCCTATTATGTTAGGTTATGGACTAATTTTGGTTATTGGTTTAGTTTGGTTTTTGTTATTAGTTGGATATAGGTTGGTTGGAATTGCTTGGGTTAGTTATGGTCATGGACCTATCCTAGAATATGGACTTGTAATAAATGCTATCTTGTTATATGTTCAGAATTCATCTGACTCAGGTTACGTGTTTGGAGGTTGGGTTGGGTAATGGGGGTGGTCCCCGATACTGCTTGGACTTGGGATTCCCATTATGATAAAGCCTCAGTTTGGGTCATGTCAAGTTGGTATCAGAGATTTAGGTTCATGGTCAATTAGAAGTCGACAAAGTCGTATATAGTAGAGTCCCTTTTAAGGGTGTGAAGTGCGCTACACTCATAAGGGAGAGGCTACAAGGCATTTACGAATGCTTCTCTTCTTTGTGTTATATTTTTAGTCTTGGATTCTATGTTCTGGAATCTTATCTGATTTCTATTTGTTCGCCTTTCAGATTATTCCTTGATGATCTAAAGCTCATGGAAACTCCTCTATCCCAACTCGGTACAATGTTAATGGGACACTCTCCACTCAGGGAATCTTACTTGGTCTAGGGGTCCTGTCCCTGATATTTCTAAAGTTTCACTGGTTCCTTCTAGTCCTCCTCAGGCAGACATGACAAATGCGGAGTTTCATCAGTTGATTCATATGATTGCTCAGTTGGTGACTTTTCAGGCTGAGCGTGGTGCATCTGCTATTCCATCTTCTGAGGCCACAAGGGTTGTCCAATTTATAGAGTCCTCCAACCTTTACTAGTGTTAAGGTAAAGGAGGATCCTCAGGGTTTTCTGTATGAGATGGAAAAAATATTTAGGATTATGCAAACCATGAATATGGAAGTGGTGAATTTCGCTACCTATCAGCTAAAGGATGTGGCGTACCAATGGTACAAGAAATGGGATCAATAAAGGAGCGAGGTTGATGAGTCATCTTTGTAGGTTACTTTCTCCAATGCATTTCTGGACTGCTTTTTTACTCAGGAATGAGGGACGTAAAATCGGATAAATTTGTTAATCTGAAGCAATAGAAGATGTTGGTCAAGGAGTATGCCTTGAAATTTCACCAGTTGTCTAGGTATGCTTCAAAAATGGTGTCAGATATGTGGGCTAGAATGAGAAAGTTTGCTTCAGGACTGTCTTAGGATTTAACCCTTGAAAGAAAGACTGCATTGATGATCAGGGACATATATATTTTTAGATTAGTTGTTCAATGTAACAGGTGGAAGAGGAAAAGTGAAAGAAGGCAGAGATTGAGAAAAGACAGGGTAAGAAGTTTAGGTTCTCTGAGCATGGTTGTCAACAACAAAGTAGTCGGGATGGTGGTAAGTGGCCAAAGAAGAAGTGGGGGAGTTTCGATTCTTTCTCCACAGCTAGTGTTCCATACCCGAAGCAGTCGGGTGATAGGCATCAGCATGATGGCGATAACTTCAAGACACAGGGTGCCCAATATCAGGATAGTGAGGCACAGTCGGGGTTATCATGTCCTTTTTGTAGGTTCTGTGGTCGGTTGCATTGGGGTTTTTTAGATGAAGGGAGGGACAAGTGCTTCAAATATGGTCAGCCAGGCCATATGCTTAGAAATTGATTGGTTGGTAAGGTTGCTTTGAGATATAATAAGGCTCCGATTGCCTCTTCATCTACTCCTGTACCAAAGGGTGCTGCTTCTACATCTGTTTTTACTTTTATTACCGACACTAGATGAAATAGGTTATACGATCTTTCTTCCCGACAGGATTTTAAGGCATTGCCTGATGTCGGGACTGCTATATTATAACTCTTTTCTCATGATATGTATTGTTTACTTGATTCGGGGTCCTCTCTTTCTTATGTGACCCTATTTGTGGCTGTGTATTTTTGTTTTTATCTCAAGGTTATTTTGGATCCTTTTTCTATTTTTACCTTGATTGGTGACTTTATGGTTGCTAAAATAGTCTATAGGGGTGTGTGGTATCTGTTGGTAGTAAGAAGACTTTGGTGGATTTGTTCGAATTAGATATGGTAGATTTTGATGTTATTCTGGGCATGGATTGGTTACATTTGTGCTACACGTCCTTAGATTGTCAAACTCATAGGGTTGTCTTTAGGTTCCCTGGTGAACCGGTTATTGAATGAGAGAGTTGTTCTTTAACTCTTAAGGGGAAGCTTATATCATATCTTAGGGCTCGAAAGTTAATCTCTAAAGGATGTCTCTACCTTTGGTTCGAGTTAAAGACTCTAACTCGGAAGGTCCTTCTTTGAATTTGGTTCTGGTGGTGAATGAGTTTCCTGAGGTCATTTAGGATGATCTTCCTGGTGTTCCTCCGGATAGGGAGATTGAATTTGGGATTGATTTGGTTTTAGACACTTGTCCAATATCTATTCCTCCTTATAGAATGGCTCCGGCTAATTTTAGAAAACTCAAGAAGCAACTTAAGGATCTTTTGGTTAAGGGTTTCATCCACCTTAGTGTATATCTCTGGGGTGCACCGGTGTTATTCGTGCATAAGAAGGATGGTTCTCTTTGGATGTGCATTGACAATAGGTATTTAAATAAGGAAACAGTCAAGAACAAGTATTTTCTTCTAAGGATAGATGACTTGTTTGATCAGTTGCATGATACCAAGTTCTTTTCTAAGATAAATCTTCGGTCTGGGTATCATTAGCTTAAGAGTAGGGAGGTGGATATCCCTAAGATAGCTTTTTGTACCCAGTATGAACACTTTGAGTTCTTGGTTATGTTATTTGGTTTGACCAATATCCCGGCGGCATTCATGGATTTGATGAATAGAGTATTCTATCAATTTCTGGATATATTTTTTATTGTATTCATAGATGACATCCTGATATATTCTAAAAGTGATATGGATTATGTCAATCACCTCTGTGTGGTGCTGCAGACCTTGAAAGAGCAGCAGTTGTATGCTAAATTCTCGAAATGTGAATTCTGGTTGAATGCTATTACTTTTTTAGGTCATATTATTTCTAATGAGGGGATCATGGTGGATCCACAAAAGGTGGAGGTGGTTAATAAATGTCCTACACCCATGACTCAAACCGATATTCGAAGCTTCTACACAATTAAAGTTGCATAAGAGTAACTATCCTACTCATGATTTAGAGCTTTTTGCGGTGGTGTTTTCTTTGAAAATATGGCGACACTATTTGTATGGAGCGCACATGGACATTTTTTCTGATCATAAGAGTCTACAATATGTGCTCACTCAGAAAGAAATTAACCTCAGGTAGAGGAGATGGCTCAAGCTTCTCATAGATTATGACATGAGTCTTCACTACCATCCAGCTAAGGCTAATATTGTTGCTGATTCTCTTAGCATACTGTCCATGGTGAGTTTAACTCATGTGGATAAGAATAGGCGGGAGTTGGTGAAGGATATTCACCGCTTGTCTAATCTTGGTAAAGGAGTAATGCGGTTTGGGAAAAAGAAAAAGCTCAGTCCTCGGTATGTTGGCCCTTATGTTGTTTTGAGGAGGGTTGATAATGTTGCGTATGAATTAGAGTTGCCTTCTAGTTTGAGCTCCATTCATCCAGTATTCCATGTATCTATGTTGAGAAAATGTATAATTGATCCTTCATCGGTTGTTCCTTTGAAAGAATTGGGTATCTCCGATTCTTTATCTTATGAAGAGATCCCAGTTGAGATCTTGGATCGGCTGGTTCATCGGTTGCGGATCAAGGAGGTAGCTTCGGTTAAGGTTCTATGGTAGAACCACAAGGTGGAAGAAGCTACTTGGGAAGCAGAAGAGGGCATGAAGTCTAACTATCCATATTTTTTTTCTACTCTAGATATTCATGCGGAAGGTATGTGTTCTTAATCACATCTTTGTTTTCTAACTTGGTTAAAGGAAGGTTGATTTCCTTGCATATTTGTTTTGTAACTTAGTTAAAGGTTGTAATGGCTATGTTGGGGTGTAATTCGTGCATATAATACCTTATCCGTCATTCAGGGATGAATGATCTTAGTGGGGGAGACTGAAACACCTTGGGTTTTAATCCTTAGAAAATTTTTTGAGTTTCGAACTTCTGGAGATCATACGATTAGGGGTATTAGTTGTATCTTGGTATATGGTTTAGGGGTCATCACTCATATGTTGATCAGTATGGATGGGTTGGCTACTGTCCAAGGTACGACTTCTCTATAAGGGTCGTATGATGGGGTGTGAGTTTTATGATGCAACTCATATAATGTCCTACGTATTAACCTAGTTTATTCTTTTCTGCCTAGGGTACAATTTATGGGTACCAATCATAAGATTGGGTATGAGTGGGACTTAATAGTTAAGTTTGTCAGTGTGGGGGAGGGGGTTGAGATTCTACTTGGGGTACGAGTGGTGGGTACCACTCTACCATAGGATACGGATGTTGGGTGGTCGTACCCTCTTGCGGGAAATTAATACAGTTTAAGTGGGGGTAATCTTGGCATTTTCCCTTATAACTCCTTGGGACCCCACGAATCAAAACATCTTTTTGAGGCTTCATTAACCTATTTGCAATTAATCAAACACTCTAAACTCTCTCAAAATCTCTCAAGGCTCTTGGGTTAACCAAAAGCTAGGGTTTCCTTCAAGATGGTCAATTGAGGCTTATAGGGGTGATTTCTTCTCATCTTCTCTCAATCTAAGGAAAGTTACTCCTCCCTTATTTTTAGTTCCAACTAAAAGCATAATTTATGAATTGTTTTCATGGTATAATTGTTGTATGGTTTTGGGTTTTCAAATATATGCTGGGGTTTTTGGTCATAAGTGCTTAGTTATGGTTTTCCCATGTTTTAATTATGAATTTTTGCTTGGAACTTGAACTTGGACTTGAAGAAACTAGGGCTTTGTTCTTGAGGGAATTTGTGAAAAAAATGAGTAATTATGCTATTTGGGGCTTTAATCCCATATTATGGACCTATTGGGTGAAGGGAAAATAACCTATTTGCCCTTAAAAATATGGAATAAAACTGAAGAAAAAGCACACCTGACTTGGCAGGGCACCGCAGGCTCCGGAGCGCCGCTCTGGGAAGGGCGCCGCGGGCTCCCCCAGTACCAGACTGGGTGGGGTGCCACGGGCTAATCGCCCTCTGCCACTGTTTTGGAAGTCCAAACACGCCCTTACGCTTGTCCAAAAATTCCAAAACTCACCTGATAGGTACTATTGACTTCCCCGATCATGAATCAACTTAAAACTAACTTTTCGATGTTGGAAAGGTTGAGAATAAATTCATCGAAGTTTGGAGGGCTTTAGAGATGACTAAGTCCTAAAACTTAGTAAAATATTCGAAGTCTTGGACCCCATTTTACATGCAAGAGTGAGCTAATAGGATCTTACAGGGTATTACAAGGACATCGAAACATACATGTTTGTATTCAAAACTTGGCTTTCGGCCATGGGCAACACCTCTCCAACGACTATCCTCACAGACCAATGTGAGAGTATTTAGGTAGCCATTTGGGAGGCGCTTTCAAATACTGTTACAGGTATTGCATTTGGCTCATCTTTACTAAGCTACTTGCAAAGCTTAGGGGATGAATAATTATAAGTGAGCCAAGGCTCACTTCAAAGCGGTCATCTTTGATAGCATTACCATTGCTGAATTTGAGAACAAATGACACGCTTTCGTTGAAGAATATGATGTGGGTGGAAGAATTTAGTTCCAAAGTCTTTATTTAGAGCGGTCTAAATGCTCGTATTTCTAAAGCACTACTTTTGTGCTGGTATGATGTCTACACAAAGGTGTGAGTCAATGCATGCCTTCTTTGATGGTCACATCATTGGTCGAAGCTCTCTAAAGCAATTTGTTGAGCAGTATGAGGTTGCCCTCAGGTTTAAATATGAGAAAGAAATGGAGAGCCAAGCTAGCAAAAGAAAGCAACTTGTATGACCTACCGCTGCGTTCGATTGGAATATTCAAATTTAGGGCCACTACACCTGCCCTATTTATGATTTCTTTAGGGTGCATGTTGTAATGCTATCTCACTGTGAAATAGAAAGGCATGTCAATTTCGATGTGGTAGAAGAAGTTAAGATATACAACATGACAGATCTTTTGATACGCAGTTATTATCACGTAGATAATTTTGTCTTCACATGGAGTATCGTCTAGACAATCGATATATTGAATGCAATTGCAAGGCCTTCAAAAAAGAAGGTATTGTGTGCTGCCAAATTTTGAGGATGATGACTTCCAAAAGGATTCTCCTATTTCACGATAGATATATACTTTGTCGCTGGAGGAGAGACATAGTCCGCCCACACTTGAGTAAATTCTTCTCAGGAGGGTACCTAACAATGAAGGAAGAGTACCGATAGTATAATGTGCTGAAGAAATGGTTCGATAGAAACTACGACATCGATTTGGACTATCTGACAATCATCTAAGAAAATCAATAAAACTAGCGAGCCATTGAAACATGCCCCAACTGACTCATACTCAGTTATCAAATGTAAATAATTTCGTGAAATCAACATCAGACATCACGTCCTCGGAACATGAGGACTCACCACGATAGAGGATGTAGAACAGCGTGCCCAAAGAATCACTATAAAACCTGGAACTGAGCACCTGAACCTACATTTCGAGAAAATGCAGCCCACATCCGAAGATGTGGATCAGTACCATGGAAAGGAACCGAGTATATGGGGGTGTATACAGTTTTATAAACATCATCATCATAAATATTTATAAGAAATATGTAGGATGTATGAAAAACTCACATAGCCCGAATAAAATCATCATAATCATGAGAAGATGAAATAAGTACAATAACACATGTGAGTCATCATATAATTTTTCAATCATTTTCAGTTCATCAAGAATATCAATTCTCATAATGTAAATATCATTTAAATCTTTCGAAAGAATAACTTTCACAATTCCACTTTCAAATCACTTCACAATTCACCATAGACACAAGAAAACACACACATGCTGGGAGATCCTATAACCGACATAAACCATGTGAGCTACATGGAGTCCAACGTACAACCCACATTGGGGAGAGCCGTCCTATCCTTGCCATCGGGGTAGAACTATCGATATCAAATCCACACAAACTAGTGATCACTATATAAATTAGCCTCGAGCTCACTCCTATGGGGGAACGTAGTTCTAGGGAAGTAAGGTCACTTTATACCTCCCACTCGGTGCTAAAGATTTCTCCCGGACTTAGCTCAGATCATTTAAAAGACAATCCACAACAAAACAATTTCATTAATATATAAATATACATCGGGAGCCATCATGATTCCCATCTATCAAAATCAACCACGTTGTGGATTTCCTTCACACTCGAGTTCAAAACAACTCCATTAAGACCAAAAGGTCAAATTATTCAAAATTTCTCAAATATTCAACATCAACGTGCTTATAACACACACTTTCTAAAAAAACACAATTTCCAATGGGGATTCACAACCCAAATATCAAAATCATGATAAATATTATTCAAGATTCATGCTTTATATCTTCACATATGTAAATTCATCTTTCAAAACCATAAACATCAAGATTTTATAATAATCATCATTAGATATGGGTTCATGCTTCAAATTCGTAAAAGTCAAATAAAAATCATGCCTTTGTAAAGAAAATTACTTTTGGGCATAAGAACAAAAGAGAGTTCTAGTTGAAAAACCCCACATACCTTGAATGATGAACTTTAGATCGATACTCATTTTTTAGATGTTAATCGTGCCTTTGAATGATGGTTTTTGGAGTTCTTGAACTAGGAACTTGGAATCTTGAATAAATTAGCAGAATTAATGGTGAACTTTGGAGGTTCTTGAAGTTCTTGAGCGAGGAACTTGAAATTTTAAATAAATTTGCAGAATTAATGGTGAACTTTGGAGGTTCTTGAAGTTGGATGTAGGAGCTTAGGTTTTTTTTTAGGGAATTTGATGAAATATAATATATAATGCTTCTAATAGAGTTTCATATAGGGTTTGGATGGATTTGGGATGAGGGGGAATGACAAAAACGCCCCTAAAAATCAAATAATTCTTGAATCTGTCCTTTGGTGGACTGTTTTGATAGTCTGAAGTAGATCAACTATAACGTTTTACTTCGATATCCAAATATGATGAGACCAATTTAATTAGAAAGAGGACTCTCATTTCTTTCCGTTGATATATAGTATCTCACCCAGATCATTGTGTATGAGGAGTTATGATCGTTTGAAGTTGACCCAAAAATTCTCTTTTGATAGGCTGAAGTAGATTGACCATAACTTTTTGCTCCGATAGACAAATTGGATGAAACCAATTTCATTGGAAAGAGGACTCGCAGAGCTTTCCGTTAATATATAGTAAATCACCGAGATCATTATGTACATGGAGTTATAATCATTTAAAGTTGGGGAAAAAATACGCCAGGCCTCAGTACTTTTTCTTGCACGTTTTACCATTCACTACTATTCACGGTTCGATCGGAATGTTCATAACTCGTCGCTTGGGTGTCCGTTTTGGATGATCCATATATCTTTGGAAATCTTATTCGATACTACACAATGGTGGGTCATAATCTAAGACATTCTGCACGAAAAAATTTATAATTCATTCTAGAAGATAGAACCCAACACGTTTACGCATAAAATTTCAACGAAAAATTGCCTGGGGTATTACACTTTTTTGTCGGGAAAATAGCATAAATAGAGATGGATTTAGAAGAGGAAGTATTTACAGAGAAGGTTCAGTTTGGAGGACTTCACGCGATGACTGATGAAAGGCAAGCTGTTTGTTAAGAGAAGTGGTCAAGGATCACTGGGTTGAAGAAACACGATGTGACACCTATAAATTGGAGACATAAGAATGATATTAGTTCTACTACTGTAAAGTTCAATAATATTCCATATATTTCACTACAAATAATTTTCCATGCTTTGTTCATCTACATTTTTGCATTTTTTTGTTCCGACATATTGATTCTCGCTTATTTGAAAGTTCATTGATTCAATTATTTAATGGTTTGACTATGTAGTTACATAGCATTAGTTTTGTTGATCAGTGATCTTATCACTTTTCTAAAATTGATGGCGAACTACAATAATCCCTTTGTCGCTCTAATTTTTGCAAAATAGGTACATACGATAGCTACTTGCACACAGAAGTAATGAAGCATTGAATGTCATCAATCAAAAATTTGAACTTTTAGATTAAAGAGCTGAAAATGGTACTAAATCTATTAGATCCGCACACCCCCCTACAAATGGTATCAGAGCTCAGCAATTTAAAAAGTACGGAAGAGAAATATATGTTAGAGTTAAAATTAGATTTAGAGTTAAAAAAATATGTTAGAGTTAAAATTAGATTTAGAGTTAAAAAATTTACCTACAAAAATATTAAATTAATTATGCGAAGACCATTTAAAAATAGAGAAGCTTTTAGAAAAACTAAAGAATCTTTAATTAGTAATTATTCAGAATATATAAGTCTAAATAAAACAAAAGAAAATCCACAAACATTAGCCTACTTAATTACATTAATATCTAGTATTGAATCAAAATTAATAACACATTTAAAATCTAGAAGAATGAAATACATACCACCTAATTATGATAAAATTAGATTTAGATATCCACCAAAATATTATAAATATAATTTAAAATGAATAAAGTACAACAATACAAAGAATTAAAACAAATTATCTCTGAAAAACGTAAAGAATTAAAAATAAGAATAAAAAGACTACATTATAATATATTTGCCGGAGTTAGTAAAAACTCAATAGATACACAGAAAGATGAAATATCAAAATTAGAATCACAAATAGATAGTCTAGAATATGTATATCAACATGACCTATTCACAATAAAATGAATAAAGAAGAATTTATAATAGATGAAAAAATATATGAAAACTACGAAGGATCAAAAATAAAAATAGTATTTTCTAATCTAGGACGAAGATATAAGAAAATAGACGAACATTTATAGCTAATGTTAGAAAAAGAAGAATTAAAATTAGAAGATGAATTGACAGCAATGGTAAGAATAGAAAAAGAAAATGAAGAGATAGATAGGAAAAAAGAAATAGAAAAAATAAAACAACAAACTACGGAAGAAATACGAAAAATAGAAGAAATTAAAAATAGTAGGATTGCTGAATTAGAAAAAGAACTACAAATATTAAAAGAATTGTATGAACAAAGACAGAAAGAAAAAGAAGAAAAAGATAGAGAACAGAAATTATTAAACGAGATAAATCAATTTAAGGAAAAATTAGAAATAAAAAACGAAGAATTAGAAATAAATAATATAGATATTGAAGAGACAGAGACAGATAATTATGATTCCGAAGATAGTGAAACATATACAGAAATATTAACAAATACAAAAAATTTAGAAATCAATGAAGAACAAGAAGAAATTAATGAGGAAAACTTAGAAAATACCCACACAGAAATAAATACTCTTGATAAAAAAGAAAAAGAAAATATAATACCTAAAACAACAGAAATAAGAAAACCTATATATTATAAGAATAAGTTTAAAAAATATAATGAATATGACAAATGGATACCAAAACAAATAATTAATAAAAATCATAACTTTTTAGATCTAGACTGTGTAATAGATACAGAAAAAATAATACAATTATGGATAGGATATATGACAAAACAATTATTAGATAATAATATAAATATAACAGATGCACCAGAATATATAGAAAAAACACTAATAGGATCAGTAAAACTATGGTTTGCAAATTTAACTGAAAATAGCAAAAAAGTACTAAGAACTAATAAACCTATAGAAGGAACATCATCGACAACAACTAAACTAACACCTATAGAATTATTGAAAAAATATGAAACAGCTATAAAAGATGAATTTGGTAGTACGACAACAATCGAAGAAGAACAAAATGAAGAAAGAGATATGAATAGAAATTTAATGTTAAAATTAGCAATATGTAATATGTGTTATATAGATGAATATACTTGCGCATTTAAAGAATATTATTACAAAGGAGCATATAGTATAGAAGAAAGTAAAGAAATAAGAAAATTATATTTTAATAAATTACCCGAGCCATTTAGTTCGAAAATAATAAAAAGTTGGGAAGAAGCAAAAATAGTAGATATGTTAGGAGCAAGAATAAAATTTTTACAACAATGGTATAGAAACTTATGTGAAAAATATAGAGAAGAATTAAAAATGGAAAAAACATTAATAAGAAATTTAGCATGTTGCAAAAATAAAATAACACCCCAATTTGGATGCGAAGAAAGATATTATAAGAAAAGAAAAAGACATAAGAAATATAAAAAATATAAAAAATCAAAATATAAATATAAGAAACCAAGGAAAAGATATTATGTAAAAAATTATAAACATAAAAGACCATACAGAAAGAAGAAATCTATAAAAGAATGTACTTGTTATAATTGTGGAAAGTTAGTACATTTAGCTAGAGATTGTAAATTACCTAAAAATCCAAAAAATAAACAAAAATCAGAAATAAGAATAGATAATACCGAATATATGCAGATAGATTATATAGATTATGAATTAGAAAGTGAAGATAGTATATATGAAATTTCAGAAAATGAAACAGATAATGAAATAGATAGCGAAATAGATGAATCAAATGACTGAAGAAGATATAAAAATAATAACAAAGGAAGAATATTTAAATGATGAAGGAACGGAACAAAAAATAATATTTGACAGTAATATATTTGATGAAATAAAAGGAAAAGAATTAGATTTAAGTGTAGAGAAAATATTTAAAATACCAACAATAAAAAATATTTTTACTAGGAAAAAGGATGAATATTATGTAGTATGCCAAAAAGAACATGTAATAAACTGCAGATATGCAAAAGGAAAAGCTAGTATACCACTAGTAACAAAAAGAATAATTAATAAAGAAATAAATGATATAAAAAGTAAAGGAGATCCAATAAAATATGTACACCTTGGAGGTACAGAGATATTAATAAAAGCATGTTTTAGAGAAGGAATAGATACACCAATAGAATTATATTTAGCAGACGATAGAATTATAAAACCTATAGAAAAAAGCATAATAACTGCCGTAAAAGGAAATCTAATATATCAAAAATTTAAATTTATAATAAGTGCAAATTATTCAGTAGCAGTAACAGATAGAAATATAGATAAATCATTAGTATTATATTGGAAAATATCAGGAATAGAATTAACCCCAGGAAGTAAAATATTTACAGCAAGATGCAAAAATCTATATGTATTAACAACAAAACATAAAATAACAGGAAAAAATAAGATAAACAAAATACAAATAGAAAGCCCATTCGAACAAATTGTAAAAACAATAGATTATAATGATTATACCTATAGAGACATAGATACAGAAGAAAATTTAGAAATAGTAAATTATAGATTAAGTACAACGAAAAGAATAGCTAATGAAAAACCAGAATCATCAAGCTCATCAAAGAGAACAAGTTATGAAACAAATTCAATAAGTAATTTAAACCAATATTACATAACAGGAAAAATAAATGAAAAAGAATATCTAATACTTTTAAATACAGGACAAGAAGAAAATTATATAGCAAAATATCTAGTAAAAAATGAAGAAATAAAAATCGACAATGATATGTGCCCAGATCTACCAAGAAGTTTAATAAATAATAAAAATATAGCAGAAAAAGAAATAATAATAGGAGTTAGAAAAATAAAAATAGAATTCGAAGTAAAGGAAGAAATGCAAAAAGCAGATATAATATTAGGAATAAAATGGTTAGAACAAGTAAAACCATATAATATAGAACATACACAATTAACCTTAACATATAACAAAGAAAAGTTATTCTTAAAAGGAGCCTTAACATGAAATGAAGATATATGTATTAATGAAGATAGTAGTAGAAGGATATTACAGTAGATATTATACGCAAATGATAGATACAGGAGCAGAAGCTAATTTATGTAGATATAATTGCTTACCAGAAAGTAAATGGGATAAATTAAAAACACCAATAATAGTTAAAGGATTTAATAATGAAGGAAGCTTAATTACTTATAAAGCTAGGAATGTAAAAATACAAGTATAGGATAAGATATTAACAATAGAAGAAATTTATAATTATGAATTAACATCAAAAGATATACTTTTAGGAATGCCATTCTTAGATAAATTATACCCACATATAATAACCAAAACAGACTGGTGGTTTACAACACCATGTAAACAAAAAGTAAGAGCAAAAAGAGTTAATAATAAAATAAGAAAGAAAACTGATTGGATAAAAGGAAGTGAAAAAATTACACAAAAGTTAGAAAATATAAAAAATACTGAAGATACAGTAGAACTAGTAGTATTTTTGATAAATAAAATAGAAATAACTATATTTTCAATAAATAAAATAGAAATAATTCAGAAAAAATTAGAACAATTATATAGTGAAGATCCATTAAAAGGATGGGAAAAACATAAAACTACTATAAAAATTGAATTAATAGATAAAAATAGCATAATAACACAAAAATCATTAACATATAATTTTGATGATTTAAAAGAATTTAAAATGCACATAGATGAATTATTAGAAAAACAATATATACAAAAAAGTAATAGTAAACATAATAGTCCAGCATTTATAGTAAATAAACATAGTGAACAAAAAAGAGGAAAAAGTAGGATGGTTATTGATTATAGAAATTTAAATGCAAAAACTATAACATATAATTATCCAATACCAAATAAGATATTAAAAATAAGACAAATCAAAGGATATAATTATTTTAGCAAATTTGATTGTAAATCAGGATTTTACCACCTAAAGCTAGAAGAAGAATCTAAAGAATTAACCGCATTTACGGTACCACAAGGATTTTATGAATGGAACGTGTTACTATTTGGATATAAAAATGCACCAGGTAGATACCAACATTTTATGGATAGTTATTTTAAACAATTATCTAATTGTATAGTATACATAGATGATATATTATTATATACCAAAACCAAAGAAGAACATTTAAAATTATTAGAACAATTTATAGATATAATAGAAAAATCGGGAATAAGTCTAAGCAAAAAGAAAGCTGAAATTATGAAAAATCAGATAGAATTTTTAGGAATACAAATAGATAAAAGTGGAGTAAAAATGCAACAACATATAGTACAAAAAATAATAAATTCGAAAGAAGAATTAGATTCAAAAAAGAAATTACAATCATTTTTAGGACTAGTAAACCAAGTAAGAGAATATATTCCAAAATTAGCAGAAACTTTAAAACCACTACAGAAAAAATTAAAAAAGAATATAGAATATAACTATGATGAAAAAGATAAAAAACAAGTTCAAAAAATAAAATTACTTTGTAGAGAATTACCAAAATTGCAATTTCCAGATGAAAATAGAAAATTTATATATATAGTAGAAGCAGATGCTAGTGAATACAGTTACGGAGGAGTACTTAAATATCGATATGAAGCAGAAAAAAATAGAACACCATTGTATATACTACTCAGGTACGTTCAACGAAACAGAAATAAAATGGGAAATAAATAGGAAAGAATTATGTTCATTATATAAATGTTTATTAGCATTTGAGCCATATATTGTATATAACAAGTTTATTGTACGAACAGCTAATACATAGGTACGCTGGTGGTTAACAAAGAAAATACAAAATTCAGTTACAACAAAAGAGATTCGGAGATTAGTTTTAAATATATTAAATTTCGCATTTATAATTGAAGTGATCAGTACTAACAAAAATGTTATTGCAGATTACATATCAAGACAAAGCTACACAGACTGAAATAGTAGAGGAAGATACTCTAGAAAAAATACTTAACACCCTAACTACGCTTTCAATGAAAGTGGACAGTATAGGTAATGAGATAGAAAAGCTAAAGACTAATGAAGATAAACTGAAGTCTATAGCTACAAATCAGCTAACTCAGCAGTGTGCAGAGCTATGTCGATCGGAAGACATTAAGAATCCAGAGCTAGAAGGAGACGTTGGGACACTCCATAAAACCCATAACATTTATCAATCTACTTCTGCAGGTACAAGCAAAGGAGTTACTAGACCAAGATACCAGAATATAAATATGAATAAAATATTAGAAAAACCATTTACACCAAAAACACAAAAAGACCATTTATTCATACCCCCATAAGTTAACACATACCGAGATAGCCTAAACCAAGATAAAAAAGTATACAACTACACCGCCCAGAAATACATAGAAAATATATACAGAGTACAAACCTTTCTAAACCACAACCCCAGAGCTACAAATATCAAAGAACCAAATACCAATTATATAACCCAAAAATTACAAGGATATAATAAATTAATTGCACTACCCAAAACTAACCCAAGCCTAGTTAAAACCTGTTTTGACTATGGACTACTAAATACCATATATACCCAAGACGGAGAAGAGCTAACAGCTATGGAAGAATTATACAAGATATTCACTACCTACAAAAGAATAACAAAAGGAAATTTATTTTATATAAAGTGTTATACTGCACCAGCAGAGATATTATATGATGAAATAAAACCAGTTATACAAGTTGTAAAGATAGGACTAACAAGAGTTATGATTATACCAGAAGATATTACGCAACAACCGGAGATACCCAGAATTGAGATACCAGATTTTTATGCAAATAAACGACTTATTGGACTAGCTACGATCATTCAAGAATTAGCAAATAACTATACTAACGGAAACCCAATATGGAGCTACTATTCAAGAGATCATCAAATGATATATTCAAATTCAAAAGAACTACGACAAGCAGATATGGAAGACGTAAGACAATGGATAATGACGCTACTCAACCCAGAAAAACAATCTACCGCAAGAGCAATCAAAAAATGATTTATTTCAGACGGACTGCTAACAAGATACTGTAAAATAATTGGACACAAATATCCAGACCACCAATGTTCGAGGTGCAATGGAGAAGATAATATTATTCTAGAGGTACATCTAGAATAAAGAAGACAAAATGCCAGCTGGAAAGATAAGATAAGGAGCAATAATGGAGCAGATACGACAAAACCAACGGAGAAAAGATACTGTACAAAGTCTGAATTATTGTATATTATTGTACGAAAAAGTCTTGATTGAATAGTACATTAATTAAATTGTTAGGACTTTTACGTAGAAAGGATAGGCATGTAAGCCCCTTTATTTGACTTTTTTCTTTCTTTAGTTTAGTTTTAGAAACATGTGTAAAAGATGGATTGTAAAGTTTACTTTTTCGTTCTATAAATGAAGAAGGTAGAAGGCATTGCAAAGGCAAGCCTTCATGCGTTGAAGCAACTTTTCTCTCTCCAATCCACAAAAAATATTTTACTCAGTTAGTTAAATAAACATATTTCAATGGAAAAAGCTATGGAGGATCAAAACTCAGAAATATCAAAGCTACCCGAACAGGTATATCTATTTATGATTATGAATAGCTAAATTCATAATTCCCAACAATCATGATATGATAAAATAAATTCATATTAGTTACTTTATAGTAGAATTATTCGAAGAATAATATGTTAAGAAGTTTATTAACAAAGAGGAAACGGAGAAAAATCCCTAAGGACTATGCCATCCTAAAGGTGAAACCAATGAGGCAAGAAGCCATGGCGGGGAGTAACCAGAGTAGAGGCGCTGTTTAAGGGAAAAAGTATCCGAATTACCATGTTAATAGTGACGGAAGAACATATTATTTAAGAATAATCTAGTATATAGTAAGCTAAGATGACCATATTTTGTTATGTACATGGTTGAAGGGAATATTTTGAAAAAAACAATTTTATGAAAATGAATGATAATTTATCTGATGTGATGGTAGATAAATTCAAAATACTTATTTTGTATGCACTTAGAAATATAAAAGTAGCAGATATAAGAAAAATCATATTAGAAAAAGTTTTTGGTAAATACTACATGACTAGAGTAAATTATATACCATATCTACCTAACTACTCTTACAAATATTTAAGATGATAAGTTACATGGAATTTTTAGAAAAAGATATAAGAAACATACAGTTATTAGAAAAACAGATAAAAATAAATATAGACAAATACATGGAAAATAAAGATATAAAATACATAGAATTTCTTAATAAAAATATGCAAAAACTATTAAGGCTAAAACAAACAACTACAAAATATTATAATAAAACCAATTTTGAAAGATAGATCATTTAGATTATCTTAAAGTTTTAATCTTATACATACTTAAAAACATAGAAATTATAGATATTAAGAAAATAATATTAGAAAAAGTAATAGATTACGAAATTGAAACTACAAATTGTCTAGAACAGTTATACGAAGAAATTTACCCAGAAGGATATTATTCAGATTAAAAAATGTTAGAATATATTAGAAAAACTAGAGAAAATCAAGAAAATCGAAATAGTGAAATTAATTATAGAAACCGAATTAGAAAAATAATGGAAGACCTAAAAGAAAAATTAATATGGATAGAAAAAACCTTAGAAAATTTAGATAAAAGTACATGTGATAGTTTATATAATTTAAAAAACTCACTACGAGAAGAACAACACAAGATAATAAATAACATTGAAAATCTAGAATTAGATATATATTACAGCACAGATAGGATAAATTATTATACAGAAATTTGTAATTCTGCAATTACGCTGTCTCATTGCCGGTGAGCCCTTCTTCTTGTCCCCCTCTCTCTCTATAAAACCCCTTTAAATTTTGATATCCCCCTCTCCTCCGATCTCTTCGTTGCCAATCGACCACAAAAACCACCATGCCGCCGCCATGCAACCAGCCCCAACGCAATCTTCTTTGAAAAAAACAAGAACGACCAGCCTCCCATTCCCGATTAGAGGTACCACTCCAGCGCTGCCCCAGATTTGCCGCCTCCATCAGCCGAGATTCGACCCTCTTTATCTGTCTCTCTCCTGCGCCGCTCCAAATCTGCAACCCCCTTCGTCTCCGGTGCCACCAACAATAAAAACAACACCCCCGAGATCTGGCTATTATACGATTTGTTTCCTTAATGGCATGTTTGTTGTCAATTTGATTTACATGTTCTTTTCTCACCCGAATTGCCTAAGGTTTATGATATCTGACTGTCAGCATGAGTTAATTCATCTAGCTACGTGTTTATCGTTGGACTATTATGTGCGAAAACCCTCAATTTTGACACTCAATATGATTGTTGACTGCTACTTGTTATTGAAAAGTGCTATACATGGATTATATTTGAATCAGTGTTTATGGTAAAATATTGATTATGTTTGTTCCTAATTGACAATGGATTCTGGGCTTTTAGCAGAATTAACGAATGTCTTTTAATTAATTTGAGTATATATGGTAAATGATACGTGTTTCTGTTATTATTTTTCCTCTTTCAAATTAGTATCTTTTCTTACCCACCTATTTATGGCAAACATGAAATAATTGATTGAGTAAGCCTTCTTTTAAGGAAATTATGGGTGATTGATTTCTCCTCTTTCTTATTTTTACCCCCGACTGATCTTACATAATATCACTTCAGTAATTAAAGGGGTGGAATATTTCTTTTCCTGTTTTGTCTCGGTTGACTGATTTCTTTGACACTATATAAAACCATCCCTTCATTCACAAAAGGGGATAGTGAAAAGTTCTCATGTCTCACGATTACAATTACTACTACTACTCTTAACAAAAATCATTGGCTACTTTTTACAAAGGCAATTAAATATTTTTAAGTGCTTTTTATTTCTCTTTACTCTTAACAAAAATCATTGGCTACTTTTTACAAAGGCAATTAAATATTTTTAAGTGCTTTTTATTTCTCTTTAGTGGCTGTTGTTAACATCTTGAATATCTTGCTATTACGTATACTTGGATTTTGGCTTCTATTATTATTTATCTCTCTTACTGCTAATCACTAGTAAGTTCACGAATCAATGCAATTTTCTTTTCTTTGTGTGTTGACTGCATTATGTCATGACAACCTTTAGAAAACATGTCTATAGGAAATTTTGATGTTCATCATATATTCTTGCTTTGCTTGCCATTACATCTTATTTTGCAGTTTTAAGTAGACAACTACGGGTTTCGAAGAGTCACCAGATTAGTTATATAATTAGATTGTATTAGCTTGAGTGTACTTTCTTATTATTTGACTTGTAATATTGTGTAAAGACATTATTATCAATATAATAATATAATTTCTTGGGGACTTCTTTTGGGGGGGGGGGGATTATGTGCTCTATGAACGGTACAGGTAGGCACAACCTAGAATTACGTGCAAGACGTGTTATTTGAATCATCTAGGCACAAAATTAGGGTCTATTAATATGAATCTTGCTATGATTTATTAATTACTCTTATCTATCTAAAACTGACGTATTATATTAATTGATATTAAGCTTATTAATTTGACATTAGGAATGTTGACGTATTTCTACATGTTAAGCATATTGGTTTGAACCTAAGCATGCTAATACCTTTTTAACATATCCACATTGAATTAAGGCATGATAATATTTTCGATACGTTAGCTTATTACATTAATTTTCGCATGTTAAGCACAACTTATTTAGTATGTCTTTACATGTTTAGGCGTGTCGACACAGTTTTAGGCATATTAAAACAATTTGAGCATGTTAACATCAAAGTTTCAGCATGTCTAACATCTAGTTTAGCAATTTTAGATTAATTTCCAGCATGTTTAAATGATTTTTCTGCGCATCTAAATAAATTTTAGCACTTAGACTGAATTCCAGTATGTTTAAAATGCTAGTTCCCTACATTTATAGCATGTTAAAATATTAGAATTTAGGCATTCTTGGCATGTTTTCAGCATATCAACTTGAAAATACTGCTCCTTAACATTATTCTCAGCATGATTAATTAATTTTTTAGCATGATTAGTTAACTTTTGCAGCATGTTTAAGTAACTTTTCAACATGTTTAAGTAACTTTCCAGCATGATTAAGTAACTTTCCAGCATGATTAAGTAACTTTCAGCATGATTAATTAATTTTTCAGCATGTTTAATTAACTTTTTCATCATGTTTAATTAAGGTTGTTGCATACACGAATCACAGTCTTTTATCACGAATCGTTGATCATTTAGACACCATTCCTATAAGTTGATGACGTAACAAATAATCATTTGTCTTCGCATTCTAGCACGTTAATTAACGTTAATTAACCAAGAGGCAAACATGGGACTATTATGTGTTAGTTTCTGTCCAAAGTGTTACGTACTTCAAGTCCTAGGCAACATAGCTTTACTTTTTTCTAGAACACAAATCCAAAATAGTAAAAGTACAATGCCTCTTAGATGATAGGTGGGACGATAAGTATTACTAAAAATGTTAGTTTTATCCTTGTCATAGAACGCCCTTAGACTTGGCATCCATCCTAGGTAGGGTGGGACGAGTAGTTATTCGAAAATAATAATCCAACAGATTTTAACGGTGGGGCTAACAACATTATTACTTGTCTAAGAGTTTGGCCCTTGGGTCGGATGATGATTAACAAGTTGGGTTTCTGATCCGAATAAAATCAAAATATCTCTTTGTTTGACTTGGATGACTTTTTTTTTTACTTTACATGTTTATTTGGGGTAGTCAATTTATTACATAAGCAGTCCCCATTATTTTTATTTTGTCACTTCTTTCTCCTCGCTTATTTTATTTACATATTTTTATTGACTTTATCACTTAGATGATTAATAGCTAAAATAATTAAATTAAATATTTGTTAATTACTTTATCACGTAGCCAAACATTAAATATAAAAATAAGAGACTTTATTTGATCATATAGAATCCCCATGTAAAGTATGAATGCGGCCGGGAACCACCTTTGTGGATCTCAAAAGGTGTCTAACACCTTCCTTTCGAGGTAATTTGAACCCTTACCCAAACTCTGATGAACTAAGACTAAATAACAAAAAATAGATTCGTAGGATCCTAGACTAGTGCCCTAACACACCTTAATACGTTAGGCGGCGACTCTTCACACCCTTCCTTAACGAATCCCAAAAAGAGTTTGTCAAGTCGAATCCCGCCTTCTGCGAGGAAAACGGGGCGCGATAATAACCTAAAAAATCAAAATACAGTACAACCAAATTATGAAAGACAAATGGTATACTAGATAGTATGACAAATAAATTGAGAATAGAGTCTCTAAGTGTGAGACCCCACAAAATCCTAGTCATTTTAGTCCTTTATAGCATGCCAAAAAAGGTCCCAAACTTAGAAATTTCAGCTAAGTGTTTATACTTAGAATCATTTTTTAGACTTCATAATTCAATGATCTTATTTTTTATCTTGACAACCTTAGAATGTCGATTTTTAAGTAGATGCATGATCAGAGATGTCAGGTGTTCTCGGATGAGTTTTGGATTTTTCGGATGTTATTTGAGGTATGTTTGGATGACCAAAATAGTGAGTCAACGCGATCTCACCGCAACGCATAGATGATCGCGTCATTAAAGTGGTGAACCGACGCAAACTCGATGCGGCGCGTCGCCTATTGTGTTGACACCAATGAAGTGGCGCATCGATCCAAGCGTGCTAGGTGCATTTTTTTGTAATTAAGTCCACATCTAGAGGGGTATTTAAGTCAATTTTCCAATTTTTATTCAACCCTAAAACACAAAATTAAGCTATCCTAAGGGCAAAATCACTCACTCTCTCTCAAATTCTCTCAAGAACAAAACCCTAAGTCATTCAATTTCAAGTCCAAGCTTCAATAACCAACAATTTTGACGAATTTAATTACCAAGGTATGTTAGGTGTTCATCCTTGGGTTTCCTTCCTCCCTTGGAGTTCAAGAACCCTTTTTAAACTATAAGTTTAGTAATTTCATGATTTACATATTTGAATTGGATTGTGTTCATGTATATATTGATGTTTGGTTTTCAAATCAAGATTTATTACAAGTTTCAAGTGAATTAATTAGCATGGATGTAGAATTATGTGATTCTCATGTTAAACCCTTGAATTAGCAAGATAAATGTCGTAGCCATGATGTTTATATCTTGATGAATTCCATGTGCATTAATTTTTCTCCCCAAGTGTTTGGTAGAAAGCCTATGTAAATTGAGTAGTCAATTCATGACATGTTATCGTGTGGTCCCGTTCATGTACAAGTTCATGCCTCTCAAGTGTTTGACCAAATGTCTAAATGAGTGAATGGTGAATAAGTAGTTAATGTAATGCTTTCAATATTTTGTCATGTTTTTCTATTGATGCTATCGAGTCCTGGGGGTATTCAATACCCTAAAACCTAGCTATTTACCTAGAATTATAGTATCTACAGAGTAGTCTCAGCGATGTCATGAACAGTAATACTTAGACAATTACAGAACTCAGTGAACTCAGTCTAGTTCAATCAGTCAACACGATCAGTAACAGTTCAATAAAGCCTAGTATAGTCTAGTGATTAGTTCAGTGTCTATTCAGTTGGGAGTAAGATCCAGCACCGAGCAAACCTAGGGATGGGGGTTTACCTGCCAGCTGAGGGTGTGATCTTTAGTAGCAGTTCCTTAGTTTCAAAACTACGTAGCTAGTGTAGGTTAAGTATATCAACCAGCAAGTTGAGGGTAATACATATCTCACCTGCCAGATGTGGGTGATTCTTTAGTGGATCTATATAGCCATTGTTAGTACTCGTGGCACGGTGCTAACATCCTTCCAATTGGGGTCACAGGTTGGACCCCAACTCAGCTTATAATTGAGGCATGTCAGTTAGATGAACACTCCCACAGTTTCAGTTTCAGACTCAGTATAGAACTCAATTCGGTTAGAAAAAATCAAGACTGTCAGAAACAGTCACCCAGTTATCAGTAATACAGTTATCAGTAAACTCAGATATCAGTTACTCAGTTATCAGAACTTAGTATTCAATTTTAGTATGATCTTAGATACGGTATATATTTATGTATATGCACAGTATTGCATAATCAACATTTACAGCATTTCAGTTATTTATGTACTCTTATTCAGTTATTTCATGATGTTCATTTAATCAGTCGTCATCTCAAGCATATAAATCCATGTATATCTATCTACCTCACTTAGCATACCAGTACATTCAAAGTACTAACGCATACTCTTTATTTTGCGTTATGATGTCTCATATCATAGGTTCAGACATACGGGCTCCTGATCGTACTTAGCAGCTCAGGCTATCAGGAACAGTTATAGTGGTAAGTCCTCATATTTTGAGGATAGAGTTATTATTTTAGTATTTCAGTATTTTAGTATGTTCAGTAGTTGGAGTTAGTTGGGGACTTATCTCATCAAGTCTCTATTCTGAAAGGTAGAGACTTTCGGACTAGACTATTTCAGACAGATATTCAGTTTTTTAGTATTACTATCAGTATTCAGTATTTATTTCAGTATTTTGGGAAGCTTAAGGCATTTTAGTTATATTTCTATATATGTTATCAGTATCATTATTCAGTGCTCACAACAGGTACCAGTCATGGGTTAGCTTGTGGTTCTTCGAGATTGTAAGCACTAAATGACATCCAAGGTGTAGACTCAGGGCGTTACACTAAGGTTACCTAGTTCAATGCTCTTCAACACTTGAAATCCCAAATTGTGTGAAGGAGGATTAATTCTTGCTTATTTTAAAATAAAATACTCAGAATCTTTAAATTTCACCAGGGAAGAAGTATAAGACTTGCTAACGAATGAGAAGCTGAAACACTACAGTATTATATGTTAAGGATTTCTATTTTATTTTACTTTTATTTATATTATTTAGCAAAGCCTAGTAATTTGGATGGTTTATTTTCTATATAATCTCTTGTGGGCAGTAGTAAAATTCCTTTGATTTTTGGTTTATTAGCATCGCGAAGAAGATTGTGATTAGCACCTACTTTTTATATAAAAATTAAACAAAGTATTCTGGGTATGGAAGAAAGGAAAGGCTACCTTTAAAGAATAATATTCTAACTTTAAAAATGTTAAAACACATAAACAAAGAAAGTTGACAATTATATGTTTGATAGCACTTCTGGGAGATAGGTTAGCGGAGGTGGCTTCATCATTTTATCGATCATTGTTTCCATGTAACTTATAAGTAGGTCCTTCTTGCGGCCAAAACCGTCCATACTTCTACACAACGCATCAACGTGTATTCTGACTTCGGTCATCTAAGAACACAGTGATAAAAGAGGATTAGGGGGAGCACAAAACCTTTGGGGTTTGGAAGAGTTTCCAGGATTGGAAGTTGCAGTATTATTTTGGTAGTTGCTCATTTTCACTAGCAATTCTTGATTGTTATTCTATGGCTGAACTCCTATTGATTTATTGATTTAAATAGAAGAGCATATAAAATTTGTAAAACAAGTGAAAGCTAAGGTAGTAAATTTTGTACTTGTTCTAAGGGTCAAAGCATTTAAGAAATTGTTATATTTTCAAGGGTTTTATTTTGTTTAAGATAATTAATACTTAGTTTGGAAGACTGAAATTTTCTCAAAAAAATATAATTTGAACAACTTCCAACCATTAATAAAACAAAATTGAAAACTCAAACGTCTTCTTTAATATATCTTTGAGCTATTTTGTGTAGTTACGTTTTGTAGTTATTTTAAAGGATAATCAATAGTGAAAAACTTGTTGAAAAAAATACATTAGAAAATGAAAGTGTTTTGCTGTAGAAAATTCAAACAATTGATCTCAAAGACTTGGACATATTTTTTAGGGTTTTCATCATACATATCTAATTGAATGACTCTTCGTTTCTCTGTCTTCTTAGTAATTAATATACACAACTCTTAGTATAACAAAAAAAATTTCCGCAATGTGATTGATTAGGCGTTCTTGGGCAAACCAAAAGCATTAATTTTAAAGATCATCAATTGTATAAAGCTTTTTAAAAAAAATGTGAGAAACTTTAAGTAATTTTTTGTAGTCGTTTTATTGACAATTCAAACATTTGATCTCAATGATGCAGATTTATTTTGTGTTGAAACATCGTTCTTATCAGACAATTGTACTAGAATCAGTCTTAAATTTCTTTTTCTTAGTAATCAAGGTAGACATTTTTTAGTAATGTCAAACAATAAACATTTCATGTTCCTGCAGTAAACACCAGTTGGCTTTATGGGGCTAACAATATCCCCCTTATTGAAACACCAGTTGACTTCCCTGTTCTTGTAGTCGATTTGCTTACATTTCGTGCTGACCCTTATGCCTTGGAGCATCACTTAACTCCTATGCCTCTGTAGTCGACTTGCTCACTTTGAGTTGAATGTTCTTGATGTTTGCATTTATTTTTCTTTTGACATAATTAAAAAAAAGAACAGCAGAACAAACAAGACAAACAAGCTTTCAAATAGAAACAATAGTCAAAATAGCGGCAGACAGTGAAAGAAATATCTTACACCTCCCCCCCTAAAAAAAGGGGACAGAACCCCCTTTTGAATAACAATTCATTATTTTACCATCTCATAAGAAAATATATTAGAGTTTTATGCATGTTATGGCAGAAGCGTTCATACGATTTCTTGACATTCTTGGAGAAAGAGGAATAGGAGTTCTGAACAGATATGGCAAGGTCGTTGTTTGAGGAGTTGGTTTCAGTCTTGTGGGATTCCATGCGAGAAAATAACTTAATAAACAGCTTGATGCCTTCTTTCTTTAACTCGTCAATAGTCATCCGTACTTTGCCTATGTTAGAGCATGTGTCCTTCCCCAGCTGCAGCATCTTGGAATTCGACTCCTGGATCAGCATTATCCCATCTTTAATTGACTTCATTTGGTTTTTGAGCTCCTCCATTTCCTTCAGCACATAAAGCATGGGGTTAGAAACTGAACGGCTTACCTTTGGAAGTTTGGATTTTGATTTTGTAGAGTCCTTTTTGCACCATTCGTTGTCTACCAAGATGTATCTCATGCTGGAAAATATTTTTGAATTATAAGTGGCAGAGACTTCCATCAGTGAGTATGCAAATAGGTCAATAGAGTAACATAGAAGGATTCTAGTAATCAACAGTCCATACGGCAGGGTAGCAGATGCATGAACATCAATAGCACTCTCAAGCATATACTTTCGAAACTAAACCAACCAATTTATCTTGAACCTTTTACCACGCAGTATAAAACAAACACATCACGATAGGTTATACTTCTAAAAGATCCTTTATTGGGAATCAAAGTAGTGGTGATAATATGAGCGATTATACGGTACTTAAAACAGAGAGACAGGGAACAAAGTTCGATGACATTGTGTCCGGGTCAGACATAACCACTTTTGCTTCCTCAAAGATTACTTCAAAATTTTCAGGCTAGGAGCCATCCATAAAGGGAATTACCCTTGAGAATTTTGTATAAAACACCTTTTCAAACAACAAATGATTGAGTACAATACTCATACCAAGCACAAGAGTTTCAAGCTCGCCACTATCAGGAGATATGCAGAGATTTGCATAAAACATGCGAACGGGGTTCTGATACACCAAATGTCCACAGTGACGAAAAACCAAAGACAAGTCTTGAGATTTAAAAAAGGAACTTACATTGAAATGTTCTCCTTTTAATTTGTATAGATTCACTGTTTGACCGGGTACAACTGAGCGATTCTTAAAAGAGGTAAACGTATCTTTTTGAGAACATATCCAAAATTTATGCATGTCTTCTTGAGGGAGAGGATCACGGCTAGTTGAACTAGGTTTCTTAACTGAAGAGTTGGGGCTTGAGGCAGAGCGTTTTTTAGAGAACGGTGTATATACAGAATGTAAAGAGGCTTTATCAGAAGAGCCAAAGATGAGGATGGGATTTTGATTATCACAGTGGTTACCATGAGATTTTTTGGAGAGATTAGCCATGGAATGAGTTTTGGTAATATGACAGGGCCAGAGAATGGACGAGGGTTTTATAGAGGTAGAGAGAGAGATGAAAGAGTGGATAGATGAACGAGGGTAAATGAATGGAGGGGAAGTTAAAAGGTTATGAGGTGAATATAGGCGACTGCTGTAGTGAAAGGATGGCAGATATGTATTGGGACACCCAAAGGGTAAAGGGGCGGTAATTAGGGTCGAGTCAATGAAAAATAATATTTGAAAACTTTAACATTTTTAAATTGCACAAATATTATATGAAATTTTCTAATTTTATTTTACGTCGAATGAGTTGTGATATTATCATGATTTCCTTCATCAATATTTTAATTTATTTTTGAAAGTTAAAAATATTTCTATATGATAGTTTTTCTAGTAGCTAGAACCTATCTTTGTGTTACCTATTGTTAAATAATATGGATCATCCCAATTCAAAAATTAACTTTAGTGTTGATTTTGGTTATTTTTCTTTTCTCTTAGAATAAGGACTATTGTAGCAATTATTGGTTTGTAAGGAAAATGTGACATTATTGGAACAAAACAAAAAAGATAAATGACTTTAGTGAGATATTTTTATTAGTTGAGTGACAAAGGGTAATGTCCAGACCGTATGATATAGGCATATGGAAGTTTTATAAGTTAAAAATAGATTTATAAAATGAAATTATTAGTTATCTTTATAAAATCAAAATAGATTTAAAAAATTAAATATGACTTTTTTTAAAAAAACATGAATTTAAGAACATAAATTGAGTGGTCACATAATTTTTTATTTTTATAAAAATTAACCTAAATTATATAAGTATATTTAGTTTGGATATATATATTTTGGAAAGCATCCATTGTGTCTCCACTCTGATGGAATGTTGATTTTGGTTGATTTTTAGTTCTAGTCGACTCTGGTTTGACTGAATCCAACTCGTCAATTGATGATTCAAGAGTGTGTTTGTTTTGACGCCTGACTCACTAATTGAATTACAGTCGTGTCCATCTATCCAGACACATGTCCTCAGACACATCGTACTCCTATAATTTTAGTCGCTCCTTCGTGTCTCATTTAAGCCCAAATTTAGATTATTTTCTCTCACTTCTTGATAAACCTCTCTCATCAAACCTCATCAGACCCTTCTTACAAGATCCTAAACTACTCTAAAATAGTGAGTTCTTTTTAAAGCCATAAGGATAAAGGTAGGAGGCACTAGTCAGAATAACTCCAACAACAAACCTTTACTTCTACCTGATCTGTATTTATCAAAAAGTAGAAGACGTAGCATGGGAATCACTGAAAGAAGAGAAGTAAAAGAGCAAATAGATACAGTCTATGTTGATTTAACCGATGAAAGGAAAATAAACACTAAAGGACCAAAAGACAACACTAATAGAAAAGGGATATGTCACGACACTGCTAAATCACCTGACTGTTGTTCAAGTGTGTCAAAAAGACCAAACAAAGATGAAGAGAGTCTTAAGCTTCAGGTATTTTTAGGAAGACAAATTATTGATCCCATGGTACCAGAAGCGAGAGAGGTAGTCAATATGTTAAAGTACCAAAATTGGGACCACTTGCTCGAGTTAGATGCACTCTATCTATATTAAGAAGAGGTGAAGATGTTTTATCAAAATCTGGAAATTTCTTCCAATGGTCTGTATCTAACCTCTCTAGTAAATGGTAAGAAAATAGGTTTGGATAAAGAGATTCTCGCTGAAATCCTTTGCGTCCCAACTTCAAGAATCAAATGCGTAAAGTCGATGAAGGTATTTTCAAAGTTTTTAAAATTGTGTGGTGTTCCTTAGGGATCACACCTTGAAAGATAAGACAAAAGAGTTATTAGGAGAGACTTTTAATTGTTGTATGAGGTGGTGAAAAGTACCTTGCTTCCTAGATCTGAAAAGGAGACCACTCTGACTAGTGCAAATCTATTTTTAATGGAGATGCTATTTGAGTACAAGAAGGTTAGCCTTCCGACCATTGTTGTTGCGTATATGAGCACTTTCATCGATGTCAACTTTATAAGGAATGTGCTACCCTATTGGTCTTGGATATGTAAATTCTGGGTGTACTTCAACATTGAGCATCCAAAAGTTATGCTATTTTAGTGAAGGGAATGTATGGCAACTCAGATCACAAGGAAAGTGAATGCCTTCTCAGGACGTGTGATGAAGAGCCTAAGTCTCTGGTGCGTGATCTTATGAATGAACAGAATCGACTGAAGAAAGAGATACAGACTCTAACTTCTTTGCTTGATCTGCGAGATTCAGAAATAAGTATGTTGAAGGCTACTTTAGCGGACATGAAGGGAAGAGGAAACAACTTCAGGACAGGATGTATGCACTGAAATTGCTACCCTACAAGTAAGGGTGGAAGAGCCTGCAATTAAGAATGTTTTATGTAAAAGCTCCTTCCAAGAATGTAATCCTAGCTTTTGATGGTTTTCATCAGTCATTTGTAATTGAATGACTCCATTTCCTTTTCTTCTTAGTAATCAATATAGACAACAATTAGCATAACAAAGCTTTATTCCTAAATGTGATTGCTTAGGCGTGCTTGGGCAAACCAAAAGCATTAATTCCTATAGTTTATTATTCTTGTGATATTTCTATTATTTTCAAAATTTATATTTGAAGTTACATTAAGATCTTCGCCGGATGGTATAAATGGCTTATCGCCTACTTATATGAATCAGACAATAAAGCTAAAACAGAACGATGAATTTCATTAAGTCAAGAAAGTTAAAATAACATTAACATATTAAAAATTTCTTTACAGAACTTCTATTTTCTCCTTAGAGGGAGGGGTACGATGGATGAACTTGGAGGTGGAAGGGAGGATCTTGGAGTCAACATCATAATTCTATCTATCATTTTCTCCATGGACTTGATCATGACATTATGGTTACGCTCAAAACTATCCATGCATCGCGTTAAGGCATCAAGCTCTATTTTGATGTCATGAAGCTGAGAGTAAAATGGAAGAAGTAGGTCCACTTCCTTATATCTTTGTTTAGGATTGGAAGAGATTTGGACGCTGGAAGAGGCAGATGGGTTGGAAGACCCTTGTAGATTCAAAGTGCCATGGCTGTTTGGCGGACCATGGGTCACTGAGCTTTGAATGTTGGAAATTGAAGGAAAATGTGTTATGTTGCTCAATTTTTTTCTTTGCAATGAAAGATTGCTTGTATGGTTGTATATATTTATACAAACCCTTTGTTTCTTTGATGTCAATTAGTTATATTTACATTTTAATTTTGAATAGCGGAGTGAAATTGTTCAACCTCCCCCCCCTCCCTGAAATCCATTTTAATGTTAATGCTTGAGTTGCTTTAACATAAGTAGAAGATTGAAATTTTGTCAAAAACTAAACTTTGAACAATTTTCAACCTTTAACAAAGGGTTATTGAAAAGTCGAATATTTTCTTTAGCGTGGAATATTGACATTCTGTCCAAAGTAACTAACGAATGAGAATTTCAAACATTAACATACATTAAAGAACTTAAATCTTCTCCGATAGGTAACCATTACATTTTCAGTGAAAGATAATTTATTTTAAATTGTAAAGTAGGGTTTGACTTCCCAAGACACTTATACCATGGTTAGGCGTTCTTGGGCCAACCAAAACCATTAATGCGTACATTGAAAATTCATGTCTATTTAAACCGTGACCACATAGGGAATCATGTAGTTAACCTTATCAATACAACTATATATATTCCGGTTGCAGTTGTTAAAGATATGAAGGTATGAATTGAAACTATCATCTATTCTCTTAATCCTAACATTTTTTGTATTTATGTTTTGCCCTACCAATACTGTTTTGTGTTTGTGTCCAGCCTACTGAAGAAATTTCTGATGGCGTACAAAATGATACCGCAACTACTTCAAAAAATTATTGACCTAGAAGAACAACTGAGAAGGTTAGAGGACCTTCTAGAGTTCATGAGGATTCAGGTTAACACTTGCGAAGAGAGGTTGGAGGTGCTACGAAAGGTAACGTGTGATCGCTTTCGCTTGGATCAAGATAAATTTATTTGTCCTTCAAGTTAAGAAGCACCAATTTTGTATAGTTGGAACCTCCTCTTTTCATGATACTTATTTCTTTGGAAGAAGTATCAAGCCATTTCTATTTTTTTTGTCAGTAGTATGTGTTGGGTTCTGAATTCATGTCCTAATGAAGTATTTCGTTTTAATTAAACAAATTATTATACTTTCAATTCTGTTGTTTTATAAGAAACAACTTAAATTTAATCAAACTTTTTGGATAGGGTAATCTTTTTTTGCAATTTAAATGTAGTCATCCTAATGGGATTGGTTAGGTCCGATAGGCTTTAAAACCTAAAGTAACGAGTATAACAAAATACATGTAATTATAGTACAATCAAATTAGGAATGTTCAATGCACAACTTTATATTATAACAAACATATTTAATCTTTCTTAATTTCAAATAAAAAATTGTGAAACTAAAAGTTTTTCAGGGGGATTAGGCTTAACAACAACAAATGAATGAGAAGGTAAAAACATTGATTTAAGTGTGTCTTGTTTTTTTTTATTTTCATATATAGTTCTTATGGAATCCTATGCATTTTGACGATTTATTTTGTAATCTCTTACGGGTATTAGTAAAAATCATTTACTTTTCATATTATTAGCATCTGTAAGAAGATTGTAAATTACATTCACTTTCCAAAATTAAAAGAAAAAACTTAAATTAGTAATACTTCAAAAAATTCAACATGAGGGCTAAACTGCCTACAACACTATAACCCTAGAACACGCCCTCTTTGTTGATCTGGTACGTAAAGCAGCATCGCTTGTCTCGCCTTGATTGGGCCCCCCGGACTATTGTGTCTCTTCTAAGGGATCGAGCAAGAAGGAATTCACGAAGTATTTTCTGATAGACATTAAGTAATTTTGTGAAGGGGTTTCATCCATTAAGAGAGATCTTTTCAACATAGGCACTTCCTTTCCACGTGTACAAACTCTTAATGAACTCGGTGAGCTTATCCTCAAGTACATCGCATTTTTTTTTTGCGTTCTTTATAAAGTTTCTCTAGCACATCAGGGGAATTGCAACCCCCTACAAAATTCGTTCCTCTAATGGGTGTTCTTTCCATTTTGCAATTTAATTTTTTTTTTGTGTTATGATTCGAGGACTACAAATACATGCAAGAACGTGATGTTCAACACATATTTATACATGGCTTGTTAATGCATTAATAACCATTTAAGATACTGTAGATTAATGTTAGTCAAAAAATGTGATTTTTTTGCGGGGCTTATTTGTATAATTTGGATGCAAATTTATGAATGACACGGTATAAGAAATAATTTTTGGGTCTATTGAGATTCAGGATTGACAATGTGTTGAAATTACAGTTGTTGAATGCAATTAATCATGTAATCGAGAATGACTCAAAATCCACCTCATAATCTTTGAAAATATATATTTTTTTGGGGTATGGATCTTTCTAAAAGATCTCGTAGGTAAAAAAAATATGATATAAAAATACGGGGAGTTATGTTACGTATTTTCTATTAGAACTGAACGATATCGGCACAATTAAAATTAACTTTACAAATATAGTGAGTTGGAATAGCAAGTTGTCGAGTGAGTAGTTGGAAACATTGAGGACCTTATGCATGTAATGATACCTACCCCTCAAAAACACAATGACTTGTTGTCATGATATTTCACTATTCAAGTGCATTAAAATGAAGTGACCCAAAATAGCTCCTCTTGTGCTTGATCAGTCATATTACGAAACTGAATCTCCCACGAATAACTAAATATCCACCTTATGACCTTGAATATTTTTGAAATGTTATGCGTCTTTCTAAATGATTTCGTAGTGATGATGATATGAAAATACGGGGCACTTTGTTACGTATTTTCTAATAGAACCAAATGATATCGGCACAGTAAAATTTGATTATATTTGAGTTGAAATTGCAAGTTGTTGAGTGAGTAGTTGGAAGCATTGAGGACCCTATGCATGTAATGATGACTACCCCTCTAAAATTACAATGACATGTTATCATAATCTTTGACTATTCAAGTGAATTAATATGAATTGACCCAAAACAACTCAATCTTCAAAAATAGCTCTTCCTATGCTTGAGCAGTCAGGTTGCGAAACTGAATCTCCCAAGAATAACTAAATATCCAGTTTATGACCTTGGGAATTTTTGAAACGTAATGCATCTTGCTAAATTATTTCGCAGTAAGGATGATATAAAAATACGAGGCGCTTTTGTATATTTTTTGTATTGGAAACGAACGATATCCTATGAATGAAAATTAACTATACAAATACAGTGAGTTGAAACCGCAAGTTGTCGACTGAGTAGTTGGTAGCATTGAGGACCCTATGCATGTAATGATGCCTACCCTTCTAAAATCATAATGAATTGTTGTCATAATATTTCACTAATCAAGTGCATTAAAATGAAGTGACCCAAAACAACTCAATCTTTCAAAATAGCTCTTCTTATACTTGAGTAGTTAGGTTGTGAAACTCAATCTCCCAGGAATGACTAAATATCCACCTTATGACCTTGGAAATTTTTGAAACATAATGCCTTTTGCTAAATGATTTTGCAGTAAGGATGATATAAAAATATGAGCCACTTTGGGATGTATTTTTTATTGGAACCGAACGATATCAACAACAACAACAACAAACCTAGTGTATTCTCACATAGTGGGGTCTGGGGAGGGTAAGATGTACGCAATCCATACCACTACCTCCGAAGAAGTAGCAAGGATATTTTTGATAGACCCCAGCTCAAGACACGAGATAATAACCAAATTTGTAATGAAGCACAGAACAAGATAAGAAGACATAAATACGCCACTCACAATGAATAATAAACAAATAATAGTAAACATATTCGTAATAAAGCATGCAACATGGTGGCATAAAAAGAATAATACACCCACCAAGTAAAGCGCTACCCCAACAAACCCAAACTGGCACTAGCCTTCTATCCTAATTCACCTCCTCCAGATCTTCCTATCTAGGGTTATATCCTCAGTAAGCTGTAAATGCTCCATGTCCCGCCTAATTACCTCTCTCCATTATTTATTCGGCCTATCCTTATCCCGCCTGAAGCCATCTAACGCAAGCCTTTCACACCTATGAACCAGGGCGTCCGTGCCCCTTCTCATCACGTGCCCAAACCATCTCAATCGAACCTCCCGCATCTTGTCCTCCACCGAAGCCACTCTAACTTTTTTCCTCATTCCGAATGCTATCACCCCTAGTAAGCCTACACATCCAACATAACATCTACATTTCCCCACTTTTAATTTTTGAATGTGAGAGTTTTTGACTGGCCAATACTCTGCTCCATACAATATGGCCGGACAGACTGCCACCCTATAGAATTTGGCTTTAACCTTAGGTGGCACCTTTTTGTCACACAACACCCCCGAGACGAGCTTTCACTTCATCCATCCCGCCCCAATATCACCGTTCTCATGAATCAAGGACCCAACATACTTGAAATTATCACTCTTACACACCTCCTGGGAATCCAACCTTACAACCACCTCGTTCTCCTGCTTCATGTCATTAAACTTGTATTCCAAATACTCTTTCTTGCTCCTACTCAACCTAAACCCCTTAAACTCAAGGGTCTGTCTCCACACCTATAGTTTATCATTCACCCCCCTTCGTGTCTCATCAATCAAAACTACATCATCTGCAAAAAGCATACACCAAGGAACCTCTCCTTGAATATGCCGGGTCAACACATCTATCACCAAAGCAAACAAAAATGGGCTAAGAGTAGATCCCTGATCCAACCCTGTCAAGACAGACAAATGCTCTGAATCTCCTCCCTCCGTCCTAACCTGAGTCTTAGATCCATCATGCAGTTCCTTGATTACTCTGATATACGCCACAAGGACTTCACTCACATCCAAACATCTCTAAACAACCTCCTTAGAGACTTTGTCGTACGTCTTTTCCAAGTTGATAAATACCATGTGCAGGTCCTTCTTCCTTTTTCTATACTGTTCCACCAGTCTCCGCACCAGGTGATTTCCTCTGTCGTCGAGCGCCCAGGCATAAATCCAAACTGGTTCTCCGAGATAGTCACTAACCTTCTCAACCTAAACTCGACCACTCTCTCCCAAATCTTCATAGTGTGGCTCAATAACTTAATACCCCTATAGTTGCTGCAACTCTAAATGTCACCCTTGTTCTAATATAGAGGGATCATAGTACTCCATCTCCAATCCTCGGGCATTTTCATCAACTTGAAAATGCCATTAAATAGACCAGTCAACCATCTAAAGCTATCCTATGAATGAAAATTAACTATACAAATACAGTTAGTTGAAACTGCAAGTTGTCGAGTGAGTAGTTGGAAGCATTGAGGACCCTATGAATGTAATGATACCAACCCTTCTAAAATTACAATGACTTGTTGTCATAATCTTTCACTATTTAAGTGCATT
>NC_061111.1:224433438-224540279 GCF_002878395.1 Capsicum annuum | reverse complement strand
TGCATTAAAATGAAGTGACCCAAAACGACTCAATCTTTCAACTTGCTCTTCGATCAACCCCTTGCTAAATGAGTCCATATTAAAAAGTGATCATATAAATAAACTACATCATAACGTTTTGTGAATTTGAATTGAATGAAATCATTATAAGGAAAAGTAACTTCAAAAAATACAATGACACAACATCTATCTCATAAGGTTTGAAAATTTTTGTTTCGAATAGCTCTTGCTAAATGAATGCGTAGTTAAAATGATCATATAATCATACTACACCATTGCATATTTTCTATTGGAATAGAACAAACACATCATAACAAAAAAGTAACTACAGTGAGGTTAAAGTGGTAGTTCAAACAATAAAGTTGTTAGCTAGATCAAATTGATCACCCAACAATCTGCTTGTCATAATCTTCCATTGTGTAAGTCAATTAAGAAGGATGTGACCTATCAACCCTCTAACTAGCTTTTCTCATGTTTTAGCCATGAGCATGCAACTCTCAATTTCAATTGTGCACGAATGCCACAAAATCCACTTGATAAGCTTGAAAAAATAAAATTTTAGTGAGTGTTTGGATATGCTTATATTTTGGTCAAAATAGCTTTTAAGCTATTTTTTACTTTTTGAGGTGTTTGGCAAGTTTCAAAACTGCTTTAAAAAGTCAAAATTTACTTTTTATAAGCCAAAAACTAAAAGCTTCAATTCCCAACTTATTTTTTTGGCTTATAAGCCATTGTATTTTGACCAATTAAAAGATATTTTTGTCCCACAAAATTCTCCCCTATTCCAAAATTACCTTTGTGTAGCCCAAAAATAGCTTTTAATGCTTAATGCTTGTATTAATTGAATATTTTCACTTTTTGTATTTATGGCAAACTTAACTCTAATTATATTAATACTTCTTTTGTATGAAACTTCTAATTTATGAAATATGAATTTTTATATATTATTCTCCTTCTTTAATATATTCTTTTTAATTTGAACAATTATTATTGTACAACATATGAATTTCTCTAATAAAAAAATAATTCACCAACCAAAATATATGGAGAATACTCATTGAAGATGTACAACTTTACGGACGATAAGTGAATGATCCATCTATATTTTATGACACAACATTAATATTCGCCAATATTTTAATAGTGACAGTCACTACTCAATCAATGAGTAATATATTTTCTAATTAAGAGTCTTTTTATCAAACAAATAGTATTACTTGTGACCAACTATTTATTTATTAATGTAATTATAATGATGAGTAACATATATATTTGGCTTAATGAGTTAAACTCTTTTAACAAAAAAAAAGTTTTTAGGACACAAATTGATAGTCATTCATGAAAATATTTTCTCTCTCTCTCTCTCTATATATATGTTAATTTTAATTTGAATCATTTTAGAAATAAAAATTAATAATAATCAACTTTATATATTGTTAACAACTTTAAGGGTATTTCAGACAATTTGACCCAAAAAAAAAGTCCTTAAAAACACTTGTTTATCAAACACATCAATAACTTTTTTCAGTTTCAGTACTTTTATCTAAACATGTAACTAGTTATTTTTAAAATAAGTTCAGCACTTTTAAAAACACTTTTAAAGAACTTTTTAAAGTCACTTTTTTTAGCCTATCCAAACGGGAATAACTTGTATATAAAAATAATATTCATATTTTATCGCAGAGTTTTGCTGATTTTGTTACTTATTCTGAGGCCATATACCTAAAAATATTTTAATTCAAGTATTGCCTCTAAAAGTATTAAATAAAATTTCAGAAATTCACTGCTTCTTAGATAAGAAGTTTTCAGAAATGACACAATTTCTATCATTAAAACGAATCAAGAGATATATAAACCATTATTCTTATTAGACTAACACAATTCAGTTTGAAAAATAAAAAAAATATATAAGGGAGAATGCATAAGCAGCAAAGACCACTTACACTTCTACTCTATATATGTATTTGATTGGACATTTTCATTTGAGTATGCACCAACGGTTTAACCTCTTAAATTAAATAATGACAAAAATATGTCTGCAATGCAAATGAAAATCGATTCTGCTCCTTTGGACTCCTCGAAAATGAGGCTATAAGAAAAAAAAAACTTTGTCATAGTTGTGGAAGTATGATCCTTCACTCCAAAAGGCATTTCCTGAGGCATAAACTGTTCTACATGTTGATGATTTAAAAATCATGTTGAAGGGAATAACCTGACATTGTATCGATGCAATTCAAGTGACCTCCACGACCTAATCTGTCACTATAAATTGAATGTGGTTAGTTATACTTTGCTATGAAACAAAAAAAATGAGTCCATGCTAGTTGACGACCCAACTAGAATAATTGTATCATCCCATAAATGGACAATAAGTAACTAAAATTGATAAACAAAAACATGGTCTTCAAGGTGAAAAGATTCTTCAGATAATTATAGCAACTGCCATTGGAGAGAGCCAATTATTATCACAACACAAATAATGTCAGACGACTATGACTTATATGAAAATAAATCTAATTAGTTTAGACTCAGTTTTACTTGGTCTTCTCATTTTATAGCAAAATGTGATATAACTCAAGAAAGTCAATAAAAGAAAAGCCAAAATCTTAGAGTTTGCTGTCGGTATAGTGCCTTGAGATAACTTCTAATATTTTTCACTTTAGATATGGATTTCAAGAAACTACACATTAATTTATATGGTGCTAAATTTTTATTTTTTCCACATATCAACATTATGAATCAATTGAATTCAAAAAGTTAGTTTTTTTTCACTAAATCAATCGGTTAAAAACTCTGCATGGAGCTCGAAAGACTTGATGATTCGGATATCTACACCTAAAAAGCAGAAGTTCACACTTTTAAAATCGAAGAACAAAATTTGGTGATATTTTGAAGGAAATAGCAAACTTGTAAATTGAAGTAGCAATCCGAGAAGAGCAAATCTGAGCAGGTTAGAGAAAACAACAACATGAACTGTAGAAAAAAAATAAAAAAACTCCATGAACAACTATGCATTGAAGTTAAGATACTCATTGTAGAATTTTAACACTAACGATAATTTTCACCCCTACAATAGCATATACTTGCTTACTTTAAATAAACTGGTGGTAAATTAAATGTTCTGGTTAGTCCCATGTGTTATCAGGTTGACTACCAACTTTCTTTTTGAACTACAAAACTTGTGAGATCTTGTGCTTATGCTTTCGATTCTAAAGCTAGATTAAGCATATAAAAGCCTTTTTTGTGCTTATACATCAATGCTGAATGTACTACTTGTAGTTCTTACATCAATATGCACCAAATTAGGTAAAACATTTGTAATTAGAAACTACTAAGTTACATAGTTCAACAACACCACAAGAATAATAAACTTAATCAAACTAGTAACTTGGAAACAAAGGGAGCCCAAATTTTCTGTTGAGCATCACTTCAATCTATCATAAATCTGAGATTTGTGATAGAACAACATTCCCTACCAAGCATTTATAAATGGTCAAGTAACAAACAACAAAAAGTTGTCAAGATTAATAATTAATAAAGAACAAAAAGCTTGAACCAAACAGCTATATTTTAGAGGATATTTATTTTTGCTGAAAAGTTGGCATTAGGCATTGGTCTATCACTGAATATAACTCTCAAGTCTCAGTGAACACACTAATGAATTGCCTACATAGAAATTAGTTCAAGAATTCAAGTACTAACATCAAATTATCCAAGCATACCTCCACAAGAATTACAAAAGGATTTTCATACCTTGATTTCTACCTCACTTTACTTTATAGGTGATTCAGATGATCCAGATCTTACTCTTTATGAGTTCTACAATGTAACAAATAAAGGGTTCCAGGATATGAATTTAGTGCATTATTAGCAATAGAGATTACAACATTCTCTCTAGACTCTAATACGTGTGGAATTATACTGAATATGTAGTTATTATACTGTCCATAGGGAATTACTGGACAACACCTCTTCATGAAAACTAAAATTTTGAATAAAAACTTCATATGTCATAGCTTTTTTATTAGACAAAGTCTTATTGATCCCTCTACTAAATTTTTTGTTGGTCTACCAAAAATAAATTTTTCGATATGACTCATCCTATTCTACACATAAGATTTTGTCAAATTTGTTGTTGCAACTTATTGAAACTATAATTTAAGAAGAAGCCCAAATTTTAAATATGATAGTCTTAAAATGTGAAAAACTATACCTGAAATAATAAATTTTCCTAACCTGGTTAAATGAAATACAAAGGAGTATCAATGAAGGATTCTTCTCCAAAGTAGCTTGTGAGTTGTGAGTTATACCTATAATAACATATAATATAGAGGAAAAAATTTTCGAGTTTCACTCTTGACACATATGAACATGCATAGTAACAAAATAATTCTAGAAATAAGTAAAATGAAAACAGATTCAACAAAGTTAGAATCAAAATTGGAAAGACAAAAATCAAAGGACTGAAATTTGAGCAAAAACTGAAAAGTAGACGACAGCTAAAAGAAAGAAATTTGACCAAAGACTGAAAGAAGGCATACCTATAGCGACATCCATATTATGAGAAGATGAAGAGAAGAGTTGCCAAGAAGAGTTGTACAATTTGCGATGTATGCTAGTAATTTACTCACTGTCGGTAATAGTATTTCTTCTTGCAACTACACTTTCGTTTTAACAAGATAATCAATGAAAAAGAAAGTATTCTGAAAAGTGCAAGATGTAAAATAAAATCAAGAAAAAATTCAGAGAGAACACCTGGAGAAAGAAAATCCCAAGATATTTCTATAATATACACCGAAGAGTATGATGGTGCTTGCAATTTCAATTTTACCCTTGCATGATTGAGCTAAAAGACTCGTTTATCCTTTGTCGTTTCAAAAGTAATGTTATTTTTGACTGAGTACTATACTATTTTTGTGACAAAAGAGTAGAAGAAAGTAAAATGGCTATAAAATATACTATATTCAAGCTGAAATAATACAATAATTTGGGTAGATTGTTTCAAAAACATGCTCATCTATAACAATTTTTTTTTTTATCAATAACTCAAAAGTTTCTATACAAAAATATAACACTGAAGACTAATCCGCACATATCAATGGAACCTTGAAATGAAAATTGATTTGATGAAAGGATATTTTTCCAAATTCAAAATGAAGTTTAAAGAAAATGCAATTACTCAATTATTTTTACAATAACTAACCTTTTAAAAATCTATCACGTTTTTCTAAGTTAGCAGTTGTTTCTTTCTTGAATTTCTTACTCTGGTTCACATGATACTTGATCAATAAAGAATGACATGCATGTACAACACAAAGTGAAAAATAAGGATTAGTAAAAGGCAAAAATATTACATACCCATCCAACTTTCTAATTAGACACTGATAAATTAAAGGGCGAAAGAAAGAAACAAAAAAGGAAAGATAAAAGCTGAAGAACATTGAAGAGAAAGTTGGAAAAAATAATAGTTTATGACATCATACATGAAGTATGTAGAGAATTGAAAAAAATAATGAAAAATATGCCTGAAATTAAAATACCCAGTTGACTAAAATTGAAACGCCCAGTTGAAAAGATGAAAGCATACGTGCAGAAAATAAAAATCTTGCGGAATAAATAGGTTAAAAAAATGAAAGAAGCAACCATGAAGTAAAAACCTAAAACCAAAGAAGTTGAAGAGATTATCTAAGTAGTCTTCTTGAAAAAAGAAACAGGAAAATGAGTGGTGTGTTAAAAGGTGGAATAAGAGTGAGTGGATAAAGAAGAAGATTTTAGAATAATAAAGTGATGACTGTGTGAAATGACTGAATTACCCTTTATCGTTCCATGCTCATCTTTATATGTAGTAATAATAATATTGATATATGCATAATTGATGCTATGTAATTGTTGATGAAAGTTATTGATATGTTTAGAATTTAGGCCAAAGGCATCGATAGACTCTTAAACTTGTTGTCAAAATTCACTCAGACACCTAAACTAAGACCTGTTCCTATCAGACCTCTAAACCCCCACATTTTGTTCCAATTGGGCATTTTTGACCTACGTGGCACTGCGCGTGTTGTTTAGTCGCGGGTGGCGCGTGATGTGTGAAAAAACTGTCTATGTGGAAAAAGTTAACGTTATTTAACGTTACTTTTGTCATCCCCTTCAATTTCTTTCTATTTTTAACCTAATTTCATCTTCTTCTTTCTTTATTCTCTCCTCCATAGCTGATTTTTCTCTCAACTTCTCTCATCTCACTATCAAATTTATCTCATAATTTCTCTTAAATCAATTTTTTCTTTCATTTTCTGTGAGAATGTCGAAAAATTTCGTTAACATTGAGGTTCCCGATTTGTGTTATTGTTTCGAATTTTGTCCATTAAGAACTTCAAGGACTCCATCAAATCCTGATCGTGGATTTTTTGGATGTAAATTTCTAAAGGTTTGTATCATTTTGACAAATTTTAATTTTTTTTTTTGGTGATTTTTTTATTATTCTTCGGTTTTTGCATTTTAGGAAAATGGTGGATGTGGGTACTTTAGATGGATTGATCGAAAACCTTCAATTTCTGTGCATCAATATCCTGAGGTAGAATCGAGCTTAATGATAAAGTGCAAAGGTGGTGAAAATTCGTGTGATCGATTGAAGCAAAAGCTCAAAGACATTGAACAAGAGAGGGACACTTTGTGTGAGAAATTGAAATATAGTGAAGAGAAGTTGATTTCATTGAGGCAAAAACTCAAAAAAGTGAAACTTGAAAGGGAATGTGCTAAGCTCAAATTGAATAGACTTGTTCTACTTCTTCTCATTGTTCTTACTGTAAAGTGGTTCTTTAATATGGTGTAATGGTTAGTTTGTTGTAGTTGTTTGGTTAGTTTAGTTCGTAATGGATTTGTAATGGTTAGTTTATAGTAGTAGTAGTTTGTTGTAGTTGCTTGGTTAGTTTGTAGCAGTAGTAGTATTAGTTTGTAGTGGTAGCTTGTTGTAGTTGCTTGGTTAGTTTGCAGTAGTAGTAGTAGTTTGTTGTAGTTGCTTGGTTAGTTTGCAGTAGTAGTAGTAGTTTGTTGTAGTTTCTTAGTTAGTTTGTAGTAATAGTTTGTTGTAGTTTCTTAGTTAGTTTGTAGTAGTAGTAGTAGTTTGTTGTAGTTGTTTGGTTAGTTTGTAGTAGTTGTTTAAATAAATCCGCATGTTTGTATGACAATCTCATTATCAATTGGCTACTTTGTGTCTAGTTGTCCAGCTACTTAACCATATAGCCTATTTGTAACTACTGAAGGTATTGATAAAAATGAACTATATTAGAAGCAGCACATCCAATCTTATTAAAATTGCTCAAGATTGAACTAAAAGTGCAAGCAGCTGGATATCATATTAATACAACTCAAAATTGAGCTAAAAACTGCATATAGTAAACAAGGTGTTCAAATAAAGCTCAACATTAAGCATAATAATGTTTAACTGCAGCATACACCAAAATCATTAACTGCTGCCTAAGAAAAAGTTGTTCAAAAACTAGTAACATAATTTTTTCAAAGTCATTAACCCTGATTACAGTACAAATCATTTCTAAATGAACTACTTCTTTGAAGATCCAACTGATGAAGAAGACTTGGCTGCATCCACTTTTTTTCTCTTATTTGCTTTCATTTGCTGCAATTGTGTGTTGGTGACTGCATTTTTTCCATTCCATTTTAGGCCACTAGATTTAAAACTAATGTCTATATTAGTTGGTGAAGCACTCTTTAAATTTATACCCCCATTAGTTGATGTACCAGGCTGCAAAATTAGAAATAATTATAAGACAATGAACATTGAAAACTTGAATGAAAACATTATTATAGGTAAATAATGAGACAGAGAGTAATACATTGTACACTTAGGTTCCAGTTGTTGGATCAGAGTAAACACCAAAATCAGTTGCAGGCCTTTTGTATGCAGTAACAGCAGTAAATGAGGTAGCATTGTATGGCCTTTTGTTGGTTGGCAAAGGTGGTACTTGACTAGAAGAAGTATTTCTTCCACTTTCAAATGGGGTCCCTCTTGCATTGGCTATTTTTCTTACCAATCCCTTCTTGACCTCTACCAGAACCACCTCTCCTCTCAACACCACATCCCTACCAGAACCACCTCCCCTATCAGCACCACATTGACCTCGACCAAAACCACCTCCCCTATCAACACCACACTAAACCCGACCAGAACCACCTCCCCTATCAGCACCATATTGACCCCTACCAGAACCACCTCCCCTGTCAACACCACATTGACCTCTACCAGAACCACCTCCTCTATCAGCGCCACATTGACCCCTACCAGAACCACATTTACCTCTACCAGCAGCACTTTGACCTCTACCAGCCGTACTTTACACCTTTCTTTGAGGTGGTCTTGGCACAGCAGATATGTCAGCACAAATAGATCTTGATTGACTAGATTGTATAGTTGCATATGTATGAAAGGTGGAGCTTGACTGTGAATAAATACAACACAATATTTTCAATAATTTTTAATAATAATATTAAGCAAGAGAGGAATATTAAGGTAGCAGAACATATATAACTTACTCTTGCTGTCTGACTTTGAGTGTAGGTATCTCTTGCTATGGCACTGGTGTCACCACAAATAGAACTTGATTGTGGTGGCGGTGGATTCCGTGAAGCTGCAGGCTGAGTTCTAGGTTGACTACTATTACTACTTCCCATACCATTCTAACATACAAACATAAATATAAAAAATTTAAGAAATATGTTAACTTTACAAAGTATTATGAAAATTCATTTAAGGCTTACCATTTTGGCACACATAGTCTTGTTATGGCCAACTTGCTTGCACCTTGAACAGGTGATCTTGACACCTTTTTTTGAGAGTTTGCCCTACTTTTTTGGCTCATCCTTGCTCTTTTTTCTGTACTTGTCATGGCCACATTCTCATGTTGGTAATTGGTTGCATGAAATGGCTATAAGACTTAAGAAAGGTTTCTTTACTATACCAGTGCTCTACATGCTGATCAGGATCTTCATTCAAGTAATAATAAGCACAAATGGCATGAGGACAAGGAATTCCTCTTAACATCCATGACCTACAATCACAATACTTCTTGTCCAAGTGAACAACACGTGTGTAACCCCCGTCCCCAATTTCAAAACCATTAACTCCATTTCATAATACTCTACACCTATTTGAATATTCCTTATTAGCTTCTAAAATAGTTCTTGCCATAGGTGCAATGTCTAAAATTCATGTTTCTGCAAATTTGATCATATCTACATGTCTATTCATTATTTATACATGATATCCTCTAACATTGTGATTAGGGATTTATGTCTAGCAGCTAAGATCCAAGAATTGAAAGTCTCACACATATTATTTTCTACAACATCACATTTGGAATGTGTTTTGAAATATGCCCCATACCAAGAAGTAGGAGGATTAACTAACATATCCTCAGTTATTTCTTTCTGACCTAGATTTGACATTGCTTGCATCTCCTCTCTAAACTTTACTTCAAAGCTTGCTTTTGCACATCTCCAAAGCTGCTTTCTTCTCTCTTCTCCTCTTTAGTGCATATGCTAATTGCTCTAAATATGTCTGGCACACATTCTTCTCTCAGCATTTGGTAACAGATCTATCAAAATAAGGAACAAGACCCTGTAATAAGTATTAAGTATTATTAAAATAGGAATATTATTGGAAAATAAAGTCAAGTAATGAGAAAAATAATTAAGTAATAGTACCTTTTATTGGTTTGACATTACAGTCAACCCTTCACCAGTTTCCAGATTTAGATCACCAATCAGATGCCTTATGAACCAATCCCAACTATGTTTTGTTTTAGTATCCACAACTGCCCATGCAATAGGATACATTTGTTTATTGCCAATTTTCCCCACAACAACTAATAACTCATCCTTACAAGCTCCTTTTAGAAAGCATCCATCAAAACCAATAATTTTTCTACACCTATCTAACCATCCTTGTTTGAAAGAATGAAAGTACACATAGAAATAAACAAAGAGGTTCTTCCCTGGTTTAGTTTCTTTGTCAATTTTTATCCAACAAGAACTTCCAGGATGTGTTGTCTTGATCATATCTGCATAGTCACATAATCTAGCAAATTCCAGCTTCCAATCTCCCATATTCTCCCTCATAAAAATCTGTTTAGCCCTAAAATAAATAGTTTTACCTACATAAAGACCCAACACCTCTCTTACCAAATCTTGAATTTCCTAAATCCTAATATATGGCTGAGAAACAATTCTTTCCTTGAAATTTCTAGCAACCAACTTTGAATCACATATCTTGTTCTTGTTGAAAGGTATACACTTGTGAATAGGGTTATAGTTCTTCACAATAAAATCACCTGAATCCTTATTAGTAGAACCAAACAGCAACCAGTTGCAATTGGCTGCAATGCACTTCACCCTTATTCTATTTTTTTCACTAGGTTTTAACTTTATCTGCCTTCTATACTCTACAGCATAATCTGCAACAACTTTTCTGAACTTTTTTACACCCTCAAAAATCATTCCAAGCTCAAACACAGAAAACTCACAATTTTCATCATACCTAGTTTTTTTACTTCTTCTTCTTCTAGGTAGATCTACTCCTTTAACAACATCTATATTTATATCTTCACTATCTTCACTCCAACAATCAGAACTATCAAGATATTCCTCATCTCCACCCAACTCTCTAGAATATTTGCTAGCCTTATTTTTACCAATATTCCCAAAGCCTCTATCTACACAACCAGCAACTCCCACAGGTACTTGTTCAGTTTCAATAGCCTTTTTTCTTGTTTTTTTTATTTCTTTCTTCCTTGTTGGCTTTGTTTTTCCTTCTTTCTTGTCTAAATTCCCTCAACTCCTCATCAACATCTGAGCCATTTTCTGAAAGAATATCTCCAAGATCTGAATCACTACTCAAGGAATCTGACAACTCATTTGCTAGCCTATTAACATCTTCTGCATGAATATCTTGTACATCAGCCTCATCACCTTCTTCTACACCAAAATCTTCTAGGTTAACATCTTCTACATGGATATCTTCTATATTAGCCTTATCACCTTCTTCTACACCAACATCCTCTACATGAGTCTCCTTCTCTTACCTAAGTTAACATTCTCTATCTCAACATCTTCTAGGTTAAAATCTTCTATATCAGCCTCCCTCTCTTCCTCTACTCTAACAGATTCCCTCTCTATGTTAGCACTATCATCGACACCAACACTTTCTCTTTCTAGGTCTGCACACTCAATAATATCAGGTGCAGGTAAAAAACTAGTGGGACCATCTGGGTCAAGAATTAGTTCATCTAAAACATGATAGACATAAAAATCAATAGATTCCTCATGTTCTAAGTCTTTAACTAGTTCACTCTTTACTAAGTTGAACTGCTTAGTTACTGCATCTTGATAATAAAACCCCCTAACAGTGTCATACCCCTAATTCTTTAGTATAAAATAACAATTTCAGCATGGAAAAGTAGTCCTTGTCAATATACCTTAGCTCTGGGACACAACTTGCAACATATGTAGGGATACCCGTGTTGAAAAAAGATCCCCCCATGGTGAAATTTTGTGAATATTATCTCCTTTTGTTACGTCACTTGCAACAAAAGTGTAAGAATTCATAGTTAACGGAATATACTCAAAGTACACACCAATAAGCTAAAAACTACAACCTTTAATGCATGTTAAGAAAGAGACAGAATACTCCCAAAATCACAGCCCTAACAGTGAAATTTCAAAACCTTAAAAACTGAAATATGCTAAAATTCAACAAAATTTAACAAATATAAATCATAATAACACTTACACGAGGAAGATCTGTGGAAAACCCCCAAATTTCTCCTTTGATTTGAGTGGAATTTTTGTTAAATTAGGGTTAATTTTAGGGTTATCTGAGAGAGAGTTAACGGGGAGAGAGAAACAAATGGTCAAAATGATTTTTTTCTCATTTAAAATGTAATAATTATATGTGAATTTAGTTTATCTACGTGGAGAGTTTTATGTGGACAACTTTCCACATCAGCTGTGTTTGGAGACACGTGCAAACAAGCTGATGAGAACAGCGAAAAAAATGTCCAATTGGAACAAAATGTGGGGGGTTTAGAGGTCTGATAGGAACAGGCCTTTGTTTAGGTGTCTAAGTGAATTTTGGCAACAAGTTTGAGTGTCTATCGATGCCTTTGGCCATAGAACTTATGCTATGTAATTGTTGATGAAAGTCTATGGAATGCTTGGTTAGCGAACAAAGTATGTTGAGATTATAATTTTGAGACTATTTTAATAGGGGTGGATAAAATAATATTTTCTTTGTTTTAATAGGAATGATTGATTTTGATTTGACACTGAATTTTAAAAAATAAAGAAGAATTTCAATATTATGAACTTAAATATATAATGTGAAAAGTTAAAATTGAAAAGTTATTAAGATAGAGTAAAAATTATTCTTTTTAAAACAAACTAAAAGAAAAGTATGCTATTTTTCTTTTGTTAACTAAAACTTTATTTACCAAAGTAAGCATATATACAGTTCAAAGAAAAAACAAATCAAGAGAGCAGCCTAGATGATTAGGACGTTTTGCTCCTAGATCAGGTTACATCAGCCTAGCAACTTAGTCATCTATCCATCTAGACCTCTTCCTCACAACATCTAAGTTGGATAATTATCAAATTGCACAACACATCCAACAAGCTTGGTGTACATGTTAGATCTGTAGTACACCTCGTGGATGATTCATCGAATGATAGCCTCGTCCGTTCTTTGTCGTTGTTGAAAAATTCAATAGTTTTGTTCCTGCCACACATAGTAAATAGCAGCGTCCAGTACCATTTTATACAATGCAACTCTGCTGCTTGTTCCTTTACAATGCACAATCGCCCAATCTAACTCCTCTTGCCACTCTATATTTCATCGTGGTATTTCTTGCCTAGCTAACAATTTATTCCACAAGCTTTTAGTGACTGACTCTACATTGAAAGAACAGATATGTATTGGTCTCATCTTCCTGTAGACATAGTGGGCATAATGGGCTAGTGTCCATGCCCCATTTTCTCATCAGATCCCGAGTTAATGAACGATCATCTGCTGCCAATTTCATTTCAGTATAAAGGTCCACCTTTCAACCCTCTTGTTTCCTTCTACAAGTCTATACCAAGTCACCTTTATAATAGGTCTTATTATGGATTGATAAACTTTCTTAATAGAGAACTGATCCATCTGCTGCACAGTTACTAGGTTATATCCAGCTTCATCAAAATAATGCTTGGCTTTGAGATCTTGCCGAATCATCCAAGAAACATTCATTGAACTAGCTTTTCAAATACCAATTACTTTATATAATAAGCATGATTTCAAAGAACCCACAATTTGTCTTTCTTCTTGGCTAGATCCCATAATAATTTGCAAATAGCTGCCTTGTTCCAATGCACAGTGCTAATGATGTCAAACCCTCTTGTAACCTTAGGACTACACACCCTACTCCATGACAACAGAGCCTTTTTGGATACTTTAGCCTTTCCCTTCCATAGAAATCATCGACAGATGGCTTCTATAAACTGAATAAATTTTGCTGGGAGGATGAACCCCTACGCCTAGAAAGTTTGAACAGAGAAAAAACATTTTTAATTAATTGCACCCGATCAACATAAGACAAGAATTCGGTTTCCCATGCGCTAACTTTGCCTAATATCTTTTCTATAAGTGGTTCACACTGAACAACATATAGGTTTTTGGAGCTTAATGGTGCTCCTAGCTACCGATAAGGAAGCATTCCTTTGGTATAACCAAGAATACTGAGAATCTGCGTTATACTCCGTCAAAATACACTACACTTTTAGATTTGTTAGCTTTCAGTCCAGAGACTGCGGAGAATAGTTGAAACCTTTCTTTGTAGACAAGTAGCAGAACTGGTATTTCCCCTACAAAATAATAACAAGTCGTCAGCAAGTCCCAATTATACTAAGTTAAACTTAGCACATCATGGATGGACATAAATTTTAGATCTTGTTTCAATGGCCTTATAAGTCCGCTAAGGTATTCCATGGCATCCACAAACAAGAAAGAGAACATGGGTTTCCCTTGTCTTATTCCCTTTCGAGCTGCAAAAGGGGTTGAAGGTTGCTCATTCGTAATCGCACTATACAACACTATTGTAAGGCATGACATTATTCAATTAACAAATTTGTATATCGACCTTAATCATACATCTAGGAGAAATACTCTTCTTTCCATAACCTTTCACTAGCTCATGACTCATGATTATGTTATCTTTTATCAACCTACTAGTGATAAAGGCATTTGACAATTAAACCTGCAATCACACCTTACATTATTGATGTTAAGATCGAAAATAATCTTACATAACATGGTGCAACAGGAGATGGGTTGGAATACCTTAACAGAAGAAGGTTTTTTTAACTTTAGGCATGAGGATAACTGTGGTGTAGTTTATGGCTTTGCACATGTTTGCAGTCTTAAATTTTTTTTAGAAAGCTGCAACTGCTTTATCTCCAATTGTAGACCAAGTTCTCTTAAAAAAACATTACACCCATCATAACCTGGGGCTTTGCTATCCTTCATGCCTATCAAGGATGATTTGATTTTCCCCCTTAAAATTATCTGTATAAATGTCATATTCTGGCTTCTATTTAGAACATGACCTTACATCATTATCTCTGGATGAACTATTGGAAGGTAGGCTGCAGAAGTCCCCAACAACTATTTATAGAACCATAAAATTTCATACTTAATCTCTGTAGGTGCTTGCAATAGAACCCCATCATCAGTGATCAACTTTTTAATTAGGTTTTGGGACTATCTACTTTTCAAGCAAGCATAAAAGCATTGGGTGTTGGTATCTCCTAGTTTCATACATTGTTCTTTATCTCTCTGGTGTGCTATACTTTCCTCCACTAAAACCATTTTTAAGATTATTTTTAATCTCCTTCTCTTTGTGCATAATTACCAAGTGTTGTTTAGGTGTATTCATATCACTCTATATTTGATATAGCTCCTCTCTGGCTATTTTAATTTTCTGCTCTACTCTCTCTATTTCTTTCTTACTAGTAATTCATTACTTTCTTATTTTTTCAGTTTCAGCCATATGCCCATCATAGATGAATCATGTGGTTGGGTTCGTCTAACAATTATTAACTATTTTCAGGTCATGATGACGCCTACCATAACCCACCAATAGGCTAACCAATCCGTAGTCCAAAACAGCTAGTAACGGACTACTTAATAATATAAGAAAAAGAATGCGAAATAAATGAAATAAAGATAAATACATAATTAAATACCAAAACCAGGTGGTATCAGTATAATATCTTCTAATATAATAAGAGTACAAAAGTGAAATATACTGATACGAATTATCTTCGCATACAACATAGAGACTAGTCTAATACATAAGAGAGAGCTAAGTAATACTCCGAACAGCAGGAGCTCACTCTAAGTCTCTGAACCATGGCTGCTGCGCACGATGGACACATCAACGACGATAACCCGTACTATGATCTGCAAGCTGCATAGGTGTAGTATGAATACCAAATGAATGGTACCGAGTAGGCAATTGCTAACTGAGCTCCAAATATAAAGCAGGTATATTTAAAACTACACCCAAGAGTCCAAAAATCATATAACAGCCAATGAGATAATAAGGAACAACTATCATATTCATGTCTAATAAACCCGCATAATAAGGCTAAGAAAGTAATAAATGTGCACTATCTTATTCTAGCCATACTTAGGAATCTAAACACTATACCGTATATTCTTGGCCAATATGTGAATAAAGAGCGAAAGAAGAATATATAATAATATACAAGGACGAGGAACGAATATATCATATGAACAAATGAAGGAAGGGAAATACAGTAGTACCATAGATACATATAGGTAAATATATATATATACACATACATATAAACATGATGTCGCCTCAAAGCATAACATAGATCATCATATCCTCATTCCAAGACCTCATTTTAATCCTACCAGGATTTAATTCTATCATACTCAGAGCTTTTAATCCACATGGATAGACATGAAATAATCATGCAAAACAACACAATCATAATATAGAAGAGGTTGAAAACATGCCTCAAATCTCGATACTGGATCAATGACCAATCTATCATAAGCTAGCCATAATAATGACCATAACAATGATAATAACAATATCAATAACAACGCGAATAACCAACAACTCTGGACAACTAAATACCTAACCGAGCCTATGTGTATCCCCACTGCCCCAGGCTCAGAAGTTTTAATCCACATACAACAACACAAGGCTTATTCATTTCCCATATATATGCAACCGTTCTATACCGGCTGATACACATAGGCGCATACTGGTGATAGGAGATGCACATATAAAAATGAATGAAAGGTACACAATCAATATCACAATCATCATACATACTTGAACCATATATATATATATCATCATCACAACATCCTTCGATCTTGCCAGGTATTAATATTAATATCACAGTAATCTTCGGCCTTACTGGGTATCAATATCATCATCACAGTATCCTCCAACCTTGTCGGGTATCAATAACATCAAAACAATATCCTCCAACCTTGTCAGGTATCAATACATCATTATAGTAGTATCCTTAAGCCTTACCGGGTGTTAATATATCATCACAACCATTAATACACAAACATATATAGATGTAATAGGTGCACGAACTTGAGCCATGGCTAAAAAGAGTGTAAATCCATAAGTCTGTTGCCCGGAGTGATCTTTGAGACTAAATCATTGTGAAAATATAGAAAGGGTCGAAATATCTCACGACTGAGTAAATAATAGTGTCAAGTCATGGAATGAAATCTATCTTGGACAAATCTTTAAAACAACATTATTAATATCTTTCATATAATTAAGTTATCCATTAAGTTAGGAAATTATTATTGTGAATAAATCCATTTTTAAAGGTGAACAATGGGTTTCAAACCTTACTTAGGAAGAACAGTCATAAGATTGTATTTCAGCTAGAATTATATCAATTATCTATATAATAATAATGAATGTACCAAATCTATACATGCCATCACCAGTATCCAAATCAATAAAGTCGTAAGCAATATAGCACATCCTCCATCCCATACCGGAGAGATGTGTATATAAACATATATTTGTATATTCATAAACTACAACTGTATCCTTTACGAGGATAATTACTTCCTGGATGTGGATTCGATAACATAACATGACCTTTGGCCAAATAATATATCCGGAATAATCACAACCTCATAATCATGACCTTAGGCCCACATACATATCTGAAGCCCATATCGACAACCACATTTATAAACCGTAGCATATCTATAATTATCTCACATATAGAAGGCATCTCACATATAGGAGGCGTGATATCGATAAGCATATCACCCCTACAAGATATGTCATATCTATAGGTCATGCATCATGACTATAGAAATATCACCTCTCTAGACCAATTATCATATCTAAGAGGAATATCATCTCTATAGGCTCAATAATCATAACTAAGAGGCAACTCATCTCTATGGGCCAAATAATCATAACTAAAGAAAAATAATCTCTATAGGCCCAATAATCATAACTAGGAGAAAAACCATCTCTATAGGCTAAATAATCATAACTAAAGGGAAAATCATCTCTAAGGCCCAACAATCATAACTAAGAGGAAATTTATCTCTATGAGCCAAATAATCATAACGAAGAAGAAAATCATCTCTATAGGCCCAATAACATAACTAAGAGGAAATTCATCTCTATAGGCCCAATAATCATAACTAAGAGAAAAATCATCTCTGTAGTCCCAATAATAATAACTAAGAGGAAAATCATCTCTATAGGCTCAATAACCATAACTAAGAGGAGAATCATCTCTAAAGGTCCAATATAACGTCTAAGAGGAAATAGTATCTCTAAAGTCCCATTATCATTTCTATAAGGAATAACATAGCCATAACTCATAAGTCATAATCTGGGGAACATCATTAAAATTTATCAAGTCACGAAGTAACCTTATACTAGGGTTTACTAGTCTCAAATATGACTAACATCCGCAACTAAGTCCACAAAGCTAACACAAGTCTTGGCCTAAGTGGATCAAACAATCCCGCTTCTAATCTTCAATTTTTATATTTAGGAAAACTATGCCCCAAACTAGGCTAAGCTATCTAGTTTAACTTCTAGATGTAAAGTAAGTCATAACCAATCCTAAGATAGGAACTTCGTCTAGAAATAAGGGAATTTAAGTCAACTCTACCCAAATTATAGTTCTAAGGTCACGACACTAGCCAAACAAGATTTAAATATGCATATCATGCTTCAAATGCTAAAACCACACCCCAAACATAGCATTATATCATAACCACGCTACAATTTAGCTCAAACTAGGGAGAAGGCAATAGGATTCTAAAAGGGGTATTCTACATTTCAACTTACGGGTCAAAACCTCATCAAATCCCCAAACTTCAACATTCAATACTAAGTTGTTCTATGCATAATCAAACCTAACATTCACATTCACACGCAATATATATAACACAACATCTACGGAGATGAGTAGACAGAAGCTTACCTCAAAGATGAACCCTAAAACCTCCCACCATTCACCAAAAGCTCATCTTTATTCCACAAGCTCAAAATGTCAACACATTATCAAAATAGTAATCTGCTCATCAATACGAGTCTAATGAACACATATTGCACCATTGTGCTTTGAGTCCAAAAATGATACCAAGAACCTCAAGTGGGTCCCATGTATGGAAAATGCATTTTTGAGGTTAACCCAACATGATATCAAGCTCATACATCATTAAGGAACCATAACCCTCAAGAAATGGATGGAAACAAAGCTAATTTTGGGCTACAATCAAGCCCTAGGTAAATTTTGGATTTTGGGTCAAAAATCAAGAAATTCATAAAAGGGATGAAATCTTACTATAATCTGAGTGAAAATAATGATAATAGATGTTTATCAAGCTCTCAATCCACCCATAATGATTTTGAGTTATTACACTCATTAAAGGGTTCTAGGTCTCAAAGATGGGTCAAAAATGGCTAACACGCGGCCTATAGGGTCCTTATATACCCAAACCAGGGATGGAGACACCACTATTGTGGTTCTAGGGGCTGCTATCACACTAGTGCGATCGCCATACAATTTGTCATGATCGCGGTTGCTCCCCTGGGAACTAGATGAAAACAAAATCAAAATTTTAATTTTGACCCTCAAAACTCATTCAAAATATAAAGAACATGATCTAATAGTGAATTTTGAGTGTAAACCACATTTCAAATCAATTGGAATCATCAAAACATTCATTTGAGATCATCTAGGAAAAAAGTGGCCCCACACCTATAATTTTATTATTTTCATAAAATTCTCTCAATAGCTCAACATAAGTCCGGGAGCCTTGGGACATGAACTAAGGGTCCCCCTAGCCTAAAATCAAAGTTACAAATATGGTAGAGAAGTCGTATTTTCCATTTCAACCAAATATGGGTCCCAAATCTGTATTACAATTTTCTAATTTTTGACCAATAGGTTGAAATACGCTCGGATGTACTAGGACCCGAACCAAAGGTCTACCTAGACTAAAATATTTATTCTGAATCTTTTGGCATAGTCGGAATTTGCATTTGATATCGTTTCGTTGAAATTTTTGCCCGATGGCCATTTGAAACCAGCGACGACTTCAGAACAGGGAATTGACTCTAAAAACTAAATGAACTGCGTAGTAAACGTACCGTCAGTCCCAACAAGTCATAAATTACTTGGCACAACTATGGAGAATCTTAAATGGTGAAGATAATCGAAAATATGAAAAATTACCAAAAGGGTTATTATAAACTATTACCTTTTGAGTCTCCAGTTATTAGATGAAGCCTAACCATCTTACTAAGATAAAACCTAAAAGCATGGATCAACAATTCAAATCCAAATTACTGTTGTCATTATCTTTTTCTAGTCACTACTCCTCTTTGGGAGTAAGTAGCAATAATCTAGGCGGGATCCTTATGTTTGAAACCGCTAAAAATATATTATAGTAAAGATAATTCAATACATGCCATAGGTATCGGTTCAATTCAACAATTGCACTTCCCCTACTTCATCAATCCGCTTGAGTTTCCACAAACCTAGATATGGGTTTCTAGCCACTCATGCTTGTGAAGAATTCAACAACATTCATAATTGAAAGCATAGATGAAATCACAATGATAATAGGTATAAAAGCCCAAAACCGTAACTGAAGTAATCAAAAGAAGTCAATACAAGAGAATCACAAGATCAAAATCTAATCTTGAAACCAAAATATATTTGTGAGTATCAAAAGTGTGTAACTCTACTAAAAACACGTAAAGGGTATTTATAATACATGAGGAGACCCTAAAACCAAAGCCCAAACAAAATAGGAGAAATAGGGTCGGTGGCCACTTATGGATTCTACTTGCGCCCTGACCCTAGGCGCAGGTAGTACCTGTGGTCAGTAGGGTAGGCGCAGGTACCAGGATGAAAAAATCCTACAGTTCTTCAACTCTAGGGATTTTGGACTTCGGGCACTTTCTTTTCTTACTTGCAATCCGTAGGTCTTTCTTGCGGTCTACATATTGACTTAGTAAGTTCCAAGAGTCATTTTTTCATCCCTTCATAAATTTCTTAACATTCTTCGATCATGAACAAGCTGGAAAGTGTCCTGAATATTCATAATTGCTCCAAAACGTAGCCAAAAATACCTTTTTAATTTTTCATGAACTTAGAATCCAAAACATAATTTCATGCAAAACATTACCCAAAATGCATCATATATAACAAAATAACCTTAGAAACTTGCATATTTTTCTCGTTTTAAGGATCAAAAGTGCTATATTTCTGTAGCACATCAGCACTAATTGTACGGAGTCTATTCTGAGAATTATCAAATTATCGTAGCCTTCAGTACTTCTTCACCCAGTGAGATCTTAATATGTGTAGCATTGTTAGCTTGAGTTGCTTAAGGATTATGACTTGACTATTCTCGATCATCCGGGCAAGGCTAATGTGGTTCCAGATGCCTTGAGATAAAAGTCAACTATCATGGGTAGCTTGGCATATCTTTTGACCCAGGAGAGGCCTTTAGCCTTAGAGATTCAGTCTTTAGCTAACCAGATGATTAGGCTTAATGGTTCAATACCTAGGCATATTTTGGCCTTTGTGGAGGCTAGGTCTTCTTTGATGGAGCAGATTTAAGCTCATCGGTTTGATAATATATTATTGATATTAAATTATGATAAGGCATTGAATAGTGAGGCTAAGGGAGCTTCACTTGATTCAGATAGTTTTTGAGGATTGGAGGTTGAGTTTGTGTACCGTGAGCGAGTGATTGGATTAGGTTGATTTTGGAGGAGGCCAATTATTCTAGGTATTCTATCCATCTGGGAGTGACCAAGATATAATATAATTTGAGGCATCATTATTGATGGGGTGGTATGAGGAAGCATGTAGCGGACTTTGCATCCCATTGCCTTTATTGCCGGTGTGTGAAGGCCGATCATTTAAGATCGAGTGATTTGCTTTAGAGGTTACCCATTCCTGAGTAGAAGTAGGAACAAATCACTATGGATTTCATAACTGGTTTGCCTCATACTTCTCATGGTACTGATCGTGTTTAGTTCATCATAGATCAATTAACTAAGTCTGTTTATTTCATTTTGGTTCAAGTCTCTTTCAACACTGAGAGATTGGCCCATATCTATATTCATGAGATTGTGTAACTTTATGGTGTGCCAGTGTCTATCATCTCAGATTGAGGTTCTGTGTTTACATCGCACTTTTGAAAGACTTTTCAAGATGAGTTGGATACACGGGTTAATCTTAGAATAGGATTTCACCCTAGACTAATGGTTTGTCAAAGCAGTCTATCCAGGTTTTGAAGGATATGCTCCACGCTTGTGTGATGGATTTTTATGGCCGGTCGGAGTAGCATTTATATTTAGCAAGTTCACCTATAATAATAGCTACTATTCCAGTATCAATATGGATCCTTTTGAGGCTTTGTATGGTATATATTGTCGCTCTCTAGTGGGTTGGTTTAATATTTCTTAGATTAGACCTCGAGGAATGGACTTGCTTCGTTAGTCTTTGGATAGAGTTTGGATTATTCAGGATAGACTTTGACCAGCTCAGAGTAGGAAAAAGTGTTATGTTGACCGTAGACTTCGTGCCTTTAGATTTGGTGTTGGTGATCATGTTTTTATTTGAGTTTCTCCCATGAAGGATGTTATGAGGTTCAGAAAAGGGGCAAGCTTAGCCTCAGGTATATTGGCCTATTTGAGATTCTTCAGATTATTGGTGATGTGTCTTATGAGTTAGCTTTCTCCCAAATTTACCAGTTGTTTATCCAATTTTGTATGTTTTCATGCTTCAATGTTACATTCTAGATAAATCTCATGTCATTCGTTGGGAGTCAGTTCAATTAGATGAGTGGTTTTCTTTTATTGAGGAGATGGTCTCTATTTTGGCTAGGGATATTAGGCGGTTGACTTCTAGAGTTATCTGTGTGGTTAAGGTTCAGTGGAGACATCAACCAATAGATAAGGCTACTTTGGAGGTGGATTCTAATATGCAAAGTTCCTATCCTCGGCTCTTTGTTGATTTAGGTATTTCTTTGCCTTAGTTCGAGGACGAACTTGATTTTTAGTGGTCGATAATGTAATGACCTAAAATTTGATGAAATATGTTAATTGTGTGTTTTTGTGTGATTTGACTATTTTACCCCTCTCCATAGTTGTATTATGGTATTTCTAGGGTGTGGGGTGATTGGCATAGTATTTGATTTTTTTTATGCCATTTATGCGATATTATGGTTTTTAGAGGCTTCGAGAGCCTTAAAGTGGATTTCAGTGGATATCTTTTGATCCGTACAATGGATGGTAAAACAAACTATACCAGTATATCCGGAACATCGATGTTAGGGTGGGAACATGTCTGGTATGGTTTTATGGCTTTTAAATCTCATTTCGACCCTCAGTTCGGAAAGTTGTAATTCTGTCTTATGGGGGTTAACTTTGTGAAAACAACATCTTTTCAAAAGTCTGATATCTCTATTGATTTTGGAGTGTCGAATTTGATAGGATATCATACTTCTCTTGCATTCATGGGATTCCGAATGAATCCCGAGGGGCCCATGGAGACGTGGAATTATACCAAGTCCCCAGCTGGTGCACCTACTTTCTGGTGCACCCACAATCGCAAGCCAGGTGCTGCGATCGCAATAGGGGCAACATTAAGGATGTCGTGATCACGACTCTTATTTACGATCATGATTCCTCTACCTAATCGGGTACCACGATTACAACCCTGATCCGCGATTATGAGACCTGTGTATAAAAAAATTGTGTTTTTGCCATTTTCACCATTTTTGAGACTTGGATCTTAGAGTTCTGTGATTTTGAGCTATTTCCTCCACTTCTAAGCTTGGGTAAGCTCCAATACACTTGTTTCAATTAAATTCTTCAACCTTTACCATTAAATTCTTATTCTAATTTGAATTTAAAAGTGGAAATTGGAGATTTTTCCTGAAAACCCCAAATTCGTATTTCTTTGAATTTAACCTCGATTTCTATCTCTTTTCACTTGGATGATATTCCTAATCCTATAATTATCAACTTTTTCTCGAGTCATCTTCAAAATAACTTCAATTCTTGAGTTTAAAATGGATTTCAAAGGTTTTATCTGATAAAGCTTAAAAATAATTTTTCATTAATTTGGATCTCATTTTTTCTTGAGTTCTCAGCTGTAGACTCCTCAAAATATGAAAAACATGTTTTTAAAATAAAATTATGATTTTACACTTCTTTTTTAAAACCATTTTGGGGGTCTGTTTTGACCCTGGGTATCGTTGGATTTTTCTTAACGTATAGATTTTGTATTTCTATATTTTAATTGATTTTGAGACCGCTGGTGAGAAGTAAGATTGTGAATTAAAGGCTTTTAGATCCATTTTCTGCCTTTGAGGTAGGTTATGGCTTAATTCTTTCAGACCAGGCTAGGTAGTTGTGAATATAAAATGCATGTTAAGGGTGTGAGAACTAATCATAAAATAGTCTATATTAATGTATCATACCTATGTGGGGGCCCATATATGATATAATTAGTGGTTTTGAGACATTATGTGATATGTGTGACCGTATGGGGTCCTATGTGATGCTGATAGCCTTATACACTTGTGAATAATTGTATCTTGTTGATGAAAAATATGTTATAGTACCATTTACGTATTGATATGTATTCATAATTTATTGGCATATGAAACATGTGGAAATTTATTGATGATTGAAAATAATCAGTGGATATTTGGGTCACGTGGTTGTTGAAATTCTCATTATGGTGGTTGTGGAATTACTCATTGTGGTGGTTTTGCAAAATACTCATTATTGTTGGTTTTGGAAATACGTATTATGATTGATTGTGAGCATTACATCCACTTATCATACTCATTCATGAAACATTAGTACCACTGTGGCAACACTTTTTTATGATAGAAAATGTGACATCTTAGAACCCTCCTCGAAGTATGTGTTGGGGAGGAGATATGTTGTATGAATTGTATTTGAGTTGACTAACCCCCAATGAGTCCTACATTGGAAAGATTTAGCTTCGTAGGTGCATATAGAGACGCATACGAAGACTATGCGATGGTCTCAGAGGTTGTCTGATAACCTCATGCATCATCATCTTCATTATTCTTATTGTATTTACTTAATTATGCTTGTGATGTGATTGTATCTATGCTTTTGACTTGTTACTTATCTAATTGTTCTATCTTACTATACTTGTACTTGATAATCTTGTTTATATATATTACCCTTCTTTGTTCTACTTGTATATGGTATATTTATACTTATGGTCCTTTCTAGTGTTTTATTGCTATATATGTAATGTTCTAAAATTGTTAGTGCATGCAGTGTGGGATATTTTTTATCGCAGGTGACATGCCCTTAGTGTGTATGTTGTAAGCTTTATTTTCCACTTTGCTCGGTCGGCCTATGATACCTACTAAGTGTAAGTGGACCGTACTCACTCCTACCATACCCTCTCAGTGCAGATCTAGGTTTGGGTGCACCCCACATCGCTTGATTCGGGCGATATTTAGAGCTTCCAAGGTAGTGGTTGATTTTCAGGCATCCGGATGCCTTCTACTATCTTTCTTTATCATCAGACTATGTCTTTACTAGTTCTTAGAGACAGAGTTGTATCTATTAGAGTTTCTATGTATTTCTTTTGGATTTGAGTTGTACTAGATATGTTCTTACACTATTGACATCAGGTTTTGGGAGTTATGGTTTTATTGTTGGTTATGCTTTTTTCAACAATTATTATACTTGCATGGTTTGGCTTCGTTCAGAAGCTTTACCCTGGGGATATTATTCTCTTTTCCCCCTTATGTATCAGTTTGGGTGATAGGCTTACTTGTTAAGTTCACCATGACAAGTGCCATCATGAACCTTAGATTTTTGGTCATGACATTTGTCCTTATTGATACCCTATTGATCCTCAGAGCAACCTCTATTAAGGGAACCTATGGTCATCCTAGGTCATCTTTTGAGTTTGGGTCTTCCTATATAGTAGTCTCCTTCACCTTCCCCTTGTTATTCCCTTAATTATGTGTGATTTTTTTCTCGATGTAAGCATCAGTGAGTGGTTTCAATCGTGATCTTCCTCTTGCTTGCCCCATCATAGAGGTGCACAGGATAGATGATCTAACATGCACCAAGAAAGAAGCTACACTTGGTTTGAATGTTATTATTTTAAAATAGAGGGGATTCCAAATTAGGTAGATATGGTGGGATATTCAAAATTAATATTGAAATCAAATTTTAACTTTATTTGGTTAAAGTTGTAAAGAAAATTTGTTTCAGTCAAACTGAAACAATCTTAATTTCAAACTTAATCTTGAGATATTATACTTGAGCTCGCATACTGAAATACCCTGGGTTCTGGTCCTTGGAAATTTCAAGCGTTTTAAGTCTTTTGGACATCATACAACTTGGGGTACTTATCGTATGATAGGGTATGGTTTAGGGGACCTTGGTCGTATGTTTATCAGTGTGGTTTGGTTGGTTTCTGCCAAAGGTATGAATGGATCATACTAGTATATGTTAGGGTACTAGTGATATGATGCCAATCGTATAATGCCCTATGTCTAGCCTAGGTAATTCTATTCTGCCTAAGATGTGGTTCTAGGGTACTTATTGTATGGTTGGATACGAGTTGGCCTTGGTGGTCGTATGTTGGACAGAGTTGGGTTCCAAGGTGAGGCCTAGGGTAGGAGTCGTGGGTACCACTCGTATGGTATACTATGGCTTGGGGAGAGGGTTGTACCCTCCTGCAAGAATTTTATACAGTTTAAGTTGAGGGTATTCTGGACATTTTCTCTCTTAATCTCTTATGTCCTCATGACTTAAAATACTATTGGGACTTCATTTACCCAATTATTCTAATCTTAAACACTAAAAAAACTCTCTTCAAACTCTCTCAAGCTCTGGGGTTAAGCAAAGGCTAGGGTTTCCTTCAAGGTGGTAGATTAAGGCTGTAAAGGGTGATTTCTCTACATCTTCTTCGTAATCTAAGGCATGTTACTCCTCCCTCATTGTTAGTTCAACTAAAGGCATGATTTAATGTATGGTTTTCATGGCATAATAGTGTTATTGTATTGGTTTTGAATTTTATGTTGGGGTTTTGGTTATAAATGGTAGGTTATGGTTTTCCCATGTTTCAATTATGGTTTTTCATATTTTAATGGTGGTTTGAGCATGTGGTTGCATGGGAATGGTTAATTGGTACTTGGTTTTGGTTTTGGAAACTATATGCCCTCAGCATATTTGATAAAATGCCTATGAGAATGCTTTTGTTATATAGTTGGACTTTTATTGGAAACTTTGCATGGTATAATATGGTGCTGGAACTTAAGCTGGTTTAGATGGTTTTAAAGGGTTAAATTGTAAGGTCCCGGTGGCTATAAAATTAGTTTTAATTTAAATACTTGCGGGGTACACGGGAATCCCCCAAGTGAATCTAATAATGGAACCTACAGGGTATATGGGAATCCCCTAAGTGATTAGCTAAGGACATTGCTTGCAAGCTACAGTTGGTATAATGATACCACTACTTATAGACTTGGTTAATAATAAATGGAATTGGTGGTTTGGATATGTGCTAATGGTTTTAATTGCACAATAATAGCGGGTTGTGATGGCTAACCGTGAAGGTGTAAGTCCAAAGGATGGACACTGGAAACTATTATTTGCCGACGTGAGAATTGTTCATGGATACCACATACTATACTTATGGGGTACGCGCAAAACCCCTAATTTACATTTGTGTATATGTATTATGAAGGGCGAAGGGTACACGAGAATCCCCTACCTATATGGCATCTCCAGTTCGTGCGGCTACACGTACTGGGGCCTGTCCAAGGAGTAAAACTGGACCCATATAGCCCTTGAGTGGTTCTCAGAGGGTTAAGCTTTATATACCCAGGTTAATGGTTTTAAAGGCATACTTAACCTAGTTCCCCTCCCCAACATGGATTATATATGTATATGTATGGTTATTCTTGCATATGGTTATTTGTTTGGTTTCAAATATTGGCATTATTTTATCCTTATACTAAGTGAATACTAGCGTTCATTTGCTAACCCATCTTCGAGCGCCGTATCCCTTTACTCTTTCTGCTCAGTAATTGAATTTGGGATTACCTTGTGTTGGATCGAAGTGGTGAGCTTTCATACTCTGGAAGGCTCCATTTCATGTCATGGATTTCTTTACATACTTTGTTCATTTCATAGACTTTGGTTTTTGCTATGGTTGGGGGCATGTCCCGATCGAATATTATTTTACTTTCGGATAGAGGCTTTGTGCGACTACTATGGGTTGGTATGGACGGTGTCAGTATTGATGTCAGCCTTGGCATTGGTATTGGCATTGGGGATGACACCGGTTGAATGTATTTGATTAAAGATTTCTCCATTTTGTTTTGGATTATATATATATATATATATATATATATATATTTGGAACTCATTTGATATGAGATGTAGGGCAGTTATGATGGGGTATTGGGAGTGGTCTCCGATCCCAGTTGGGCTTGCGGCATCTGACACGACTAGGCCCTGGTTTGGATCATGTTATATTATTAATAGAGTCCTAGGTTCATGGTCAATTGGGAGACAATAAAGCTGTGTCGAGTAGAGTTTCTTTTAAAGGTGTGTAGCGCACCACACTCATAAGAGAGGCTATACAACATTTAGGAATATTTCTCTTTCTTATGCTCTATTTTTAAGTTGTAGAGTCTAAGGTCCTAAATTCTCCTCTAATCCATATTTGTTTGCTTTTTAAATCATACCTCGATGATCTGATATGCATGGAAACTCCTTTTTCCCAACTGGGGATGATATTGATGGGACACGCTCTACTCATGGGATCCATACTCGGTTTAGGTGTTCACTTCCTAATTGTACTGGAGTTCCACCAGCTCTCTGTAGTCCTCCTCAGGCTGACGTGATGAATGCTGAGTTTCATCAGCCGATTCGTATGATTGCTCAGTTGGTGGCTTCTCATGTTGAACATGGTATGACTACTACATTATCTTCTAAGGCCACAAGGGTTGGACAGTTCATAAGGATGAGCCCTCCGATTTTTACTGGTGTTAAGGTAGAGGAGGATCCTCAGGGTTTTCTAGATGAGATAAAAAAGATTTCTAGGCTTATGCATGCCACAAATGTGGAAGGGGTGTAGTTACTGCCTACCAGCTGAAGGATGTAGCATAACAATAGTACTAGGAATGGGATAGGGCAAGGGGTGACACAAATAAGTCATCACTGTGGGAGGATTTCTCTAATGTATTTATGGAATGCTTCTTTCATCAGGAGTTGGGGAAAGCAAAAGTAGAGGAATTTGTTAATCTAAAATAAGGAAAATATTGTCCAATGAGTATGCCTTGAAGTTTTACCAGTTGTCTCAGTATGCTTCGGAGATAGTGTTTGATATGAGAGCCCAAATAAGAAATTTTGATTCAGGACTATCTAGTGAGTTGATCCTTGAGAGTAAAATTGCCTTGCTAATCAAGGACATAGTCATCTCTAGGTTGGTTGTTCATATACAAAAGTAAAGAAGGAGGAGAAGAAAAAGTAGTCTGAGATAAGGGAGAGGTAAGGTAAAGAGTTTAGGTTCTCTAAGCAGGGTGATGGCCAACAATAGAGTGGTGGAGAAGGTGGTAAGTGGAAAAAGAAGAAGTGGGGAATTTATGGTTCTTTCTCCATAGCTAGTGCTCCCTATCCGAAGCCATCGGGAGACAGACTTCAGTAGGGTGATGATAACTTCAGGGCACAAGGTTCCCAATCTCAAGCTAGTGAGGCTCAGTCAGCTTTATCATGTCCTCCTTATAGGTTCTGTGGTCGGTTGCATTGGGGTTTTTGTGATGAGGGGAGGGACATATGCTTCAAATGTGGTCAGCCAAGCCATATGCTTAGAAACTGTCTGATTGGTAAAGTTGCTTCAAGGGCAAATAAAGTTCCAGATCCTTCATCATCAGCGATGATACCAAAGGGTGCACCATCTAGTTTTGACACTGGTCGAAACCATCTATATGCACTCACTACTCGATAAGAGTTTAAGGCATTGCTTGATGTCGTGACTGGTGTGTTGAAACTTTTCTCCCATGATGTGTATTGTTTACTTAATCCGAGGTCAACTCTTTCTTATGTGACCTCATTTGTGGTTGTGTATTTTGGTTTTGGTCCCAAGATTATTTTAGACCTTTTTTTATTTCTACCCTGGTAAGTGACTCTGTGATTGCTAAAAGATTCTATAGAGGGGTGTGGTATCTGTTGGTAGTAAGGAGATTTTGGTAGATTTGTATGAATTAGTTATGTTGGGTTTTGATGTTATTCTGGGTATGGATTAGTTACACTCATACTACGCGTCCTTAGACTGTCGGATCCGTAAGGTTGTCTTTAGGTTCCCTGGTGAGACAGTTGTTAAATTAGAGGGTGAATCCCTAGCTCCTAAGGGGAAGTTTATATCATATCTTAGAGCTCAAAGATTAATCTCCAAAGGGTGTTTCTATCATTTAGTCCAGGTTAAAGATTGTAACTCGGAAGGTCCTTCTTTGCATTCTTTTCCAATGGTAAATAAATTTCTCGAGGTCTTCCCTAACGACCTTCCTGGTGTTCCTCCTGATAAGGAGATTGAGTCTGGGATTGATCTTGTTCCGAACACTCATCCAATTTCTATTCCCCCTTATAGAATGGCTCCGACTGAGTTGAAGAAGATTAAAGAGCAACTAAAGGATCTTTTAGACAAAAGTTTCATCAGTCCTAGTGTAACCCCGAGGGGTGCACCAAAATTATTCGTGTATAAGAAGGATCGTTTCCTTCGAATGTGTCTTAACTTCCAACAGTTGAAAAGGTGATAGTTAAGAACAAGTATTCTCTTCCAAGGATAGATGACTCGTTTGATTAGTTGTAAGGTGGCAAATTCTTCTCTAAGATTGATCTTCAATTCGGGTATCACCAGCTTAAGATTAGGGAGGTGGATATCCCTAAGACTGCTTTCCTTAGCCACTATGGGAACTTTGAGTTCTTGGTTATGCCATTTGGTTTAACCAATGCTCCAACAATATTTATGGATTTCATGAATAGGGTCTTTCATCAGTTTCTAGATCTATTTATCATAGTGTTTATTGATGATATTTTGGTGTACTCTAAGAGTATGGTGGATTATGCCTATCATCTCTGTGTTGTGTTGCAGACCTTGAAGAATTAGCAGTTGTATGCTAAATTCTCGAAATGTTAATTTTGGTTGAATATTATCACTTTTTTGGTTCATATCACTTCTCGTGAGGGAATTATGGTGGATCCACAAAAGTTATAATGGTTAAGAAGTGGCCTAGACCCACAACTCCAACTGACATTTGGAGCTTTTTGGGTTTGGCTGTCTACTACATGAGGTTCATTGAGAGTTTTTCTTCATTAGCTGCCTCATTGACTAAGTTGACTCAGAAAAAGGTAAAGTTCTTGTGCTCTGATGCTTGTGAGGGTAGTTTTGAGAAGCTGAAGGATAAGCTAGCTTTGGCTCCAGTGTTGACCATGCCCGAAGGTATGGATGGGTTTGTGGTTTACTGTGATACATTTCAGGTGGGACTGGGTTGCATATTGATGCATCATAAAAAGGTAATAGCCTGTGCTTCTAGGTAGTTAAAGGTACATGAGAGAAACTATCCTACTCCTGATTTGGAACTGTTAGTAGTGGTATTTGTTTTGAAAATATGGCTACACTGTTTGTATAGGGTATACGTGTATATCTTCTCAGATCATAAGAGTCTACAATATGTGTTCACTCAAAAAAAACTTAACCTCAGGCAAAGAAGATGGCTTGAGCTTCTCAAGGACTATGACATGAGTATTCACTACTACCCAGGTAAAGCTAACATGGTTGATGATGCTCTTAGTAAGTTATCTATGGAAAGTCTAGCTTATGTGGATAAGAAAAAGTGGTAGTTGGTAAAGGATATTCATCGTTTGGCTAACCTTGGAGTTCACTTCTTAGGCTCTGAAGATGGTGGTGTGTTCGTTCAGAAGGTGGCACAATCGTCTCTTGGTGCTAAAATCAAGGAGAAACAGATATTAGATCCTATCTTGTTAAGTATGAAGGGTGATATTAGTGGGAAGAAGGTGATGGCCTTCGAAATTAGTGGTGATGGTACCTTGAAGTACTAAGACAGATTATGTGTTCCTAACGTCGATGGTTTGCGAGAAAGGATATGGGATGAGTCACATTAATCACACGATATTATTTATCTTGCTTCGACAAAAATGTATCATGACCTTAAGGAGATATATTGGTGGAATAGTATGAGGAGGGATGTGTTTGATTTTGTGGCCAAGTATATGGTTTGTTAGCCCAGTCGACTATGTGATGTGGAGCGGAGTATTGGCCAGTTAAGATTTCCCATATCCAAAAGTTGAAGGTGGCAGAAATAAGGATGTTGCGTTGTACGTATGGTCTTACAAGGGCTGACAGGGTTAGGAATGAGATTATTCGAGAGAAGGTGGGAGTGGTATCGGTGGAGGAAAAAATACGAAAAGTGAGGTTGAGATGGTTTGGTCATGTGATTAGGAGGGGTACGGATGCCCAGTTCGTAAGTGTGAGAGACTAGCATTAGATAGTTTTAAGCGGGGTAAGGGTAGACCAAAAAAATACTGGAGAGAAGTGATTAGACGTGACATAGAGCAGTTACATCTCACTGAGGACATGACCCTAGATAGGAAGGTTTGGAGGAAAAATACTAGGGTAGACGGATAAGGTGGGGGGATGACTCGTAGTCCGTAGTTAGGAGGGTTTTGGTTTCTTTTGTTCGGTAATGTACATTATTTTTGTGGATGTTGTATCTATGTTAGTTTTATCATGTTTCATGCTTTGAATATTTTTGTATATTGTCCTGTGTCTTGAGCCGGGGGTCTATCGGAAACAACCTCTCTACTTCTTTAGAGGTAGTGGTATGGACAACGTACATTCTAGCCTTCCCAAACTCCACTAGTTGGGAATATATTGGTTTGTTGTTGTTGTTGTTGTATATGGTGTGTTAGCAAGAAATATTGAGTACATGGTGCCCGGAGGATTGTATCAAGATATTGAATTAACTAAATGGAAATGGAAAGTGATCAACATGGATTTCGCTACCGATCTTCCTCGATCTCAAAATTAGTTTGATTTGGTTTGGGTCATCGTGGATAGAATAACAAAATCAGCTCACTTTTGCCAGTAAGGACTAACTTTTTAGTTAAGGATTATGTGAGGTTATATCTCCAAGAGATTGTGAAGCTGCGTAGGGTACTTGTTTCTATAATTTCTGATCGTGGTACGCAATTCTCATCTTACTTCTAGTGGTCTTTTTAGAAAGGGTTGCATACTAAGGTTAGTCTAAGTACTATTTTTCACCCATAGATGGATAGAAAAGCAGAGAGAACTATTCAAACATTGAAGGATATGCTTCGTACGTATGTCATTAACTATGGTGGTAGTTGGGTTGATCATCTACCTCTCGTAGAGTTTGCTTATAACAATAGTTACCATTCTAGTGTTGGGATGACCTATTTTGAGGCATCGTATAGTAGTAGGTGTACATTTTCTATAGGGAGGTTCGAGATTGGTGAGGCAGATATGTTTGGCCTAAATTTGGTTTACCAAGCCATGGAGAAGGTGAAAGTGATTTGGGATGGGCTTAAAGGGTCCTAAAGTCGCCAAAAGTCCTATACGGATGTAAGACGTAGAGATTTGGAGTTTGAGGTTGGGGATAGGGTGTTCTTAATGGTTTCTCTCATGAAGAGAGTAATGCAATTTGGGAAGAGGGGGAATCTCAGTCCCCGGTATGTTGGTCCTAATATGATTTGGAGAAGGGTTGGTAACGTTGCCTACAAATTAGAGTTGCCTTCTAGTTTGAGCTCCATTCATCTGGTATTTCATGTCTCCTTGTTGAGAAAGTGTATAAGTGATCCTTCATCGGTTGTTCCTTTGGAAGGATTAGGTATCTCAGATTCCTTATCTTATGAAGTAGTCCCAGTTTAGCTCTTTGATCGTTTGGTTCATTGGTTGCGGACCAAGGAGGTGACCTTGGTAAAGGTTCTTCGGGGAAACCACAAAGTGGAAGAGGACATAAAGTCCAAGTATCCACACTTGTTTTGTAATACAGATATTCGTGCTTAAAGTATGTGTACTTCATCACATCTTTGTTTTCTAACTTGGTTAAATGAATGATTGATTCCTTCTATTTTTGTTTTCTAACTTAGTTAAAGGTCAGAATGTAGGTGTTGGTGTGTAAATCATGCTTTTACTGCCTTGTCCATCATTCGGGGAGTAATGATCCAAGTGGAAGAGAATTGAAACACTCTGGGTTCTAGTTTTTGGAAATTTCCTACGTTTTGAGTCTTCTGGACATCATACTAATGGGGTACTTGTTCTATGATAAGGTACGATTTAAGGGGCCTTGGTCGTGTGTTTATTATTATGGTTTGGTTTGGTTTGGTTTCTGTCCAAGGTACGAATGGATAATACTAGTCATATGCTAGGGTACTAGTGGTATGATGCCAATCATATGATGCCCTATATCCATCCTAGGTGATTCTATTCTGCCTAAGGTGCGGTTTTAGGGCACTTGTCGTATGGTTAGATACGAGTTGGCCTTGGTGGTCATATGTTGGACAGTGTTTGGGTCCAAGGTGAGGCCTAGGGTATGAGTGGTAGGAATGGTATAGTTTGGGGGTGGGTGGTCGTACCCTTCTACGGGAATTTTATACAGTTTAAGTTCGGGGTATTCTGGACATTTCCCCTTTTAACCTCTTATGACCCCACGACTTAAAACACTATTAGAAGTTTATTTACCCTATTATTCTAATCTTAAACACTAAAAAAAATCTCTTAAGCTCAGGGGTTAAGCAAAGGCTAAGGTTTTTTTCAAGGTGGTTAATTAAGGCTCTAAAGGGTGATTTCTCTCTGTCTTCATCGTAATCTAAGGCACGTTACTTCTCCCTCATTGTTAGTTTAACTGAAGGCATGATTTAATGTATAGTTTACATGGAATAATGATGTTATTGTTTTGATTTTGAATTATATGTTGGGGGTTTTGGTTATAAATGGTTGGTTATGGATTTCCCATGTTTTAATTATGGTTTTTCATATTTTAATGGTAGTTAGAACATTTGGTGGCATGGAAATGGTTAATTGGTACTTGGTTTTGGTTTTGGAAACTATATGCCTCAACATATTTGATTAAATGCCTATGAGAATGCTTTTGTTATATAGTTGGACTTTTATTGGAAACTTTGCATGGTATAATATGGTAATGGAACTTAAAATGGTCTGGATGCTTTTAAAGGGTTAAATGGTAAGGACTTGGTGGCAATGAAATTGATTTTAATATAAATACTTGCGGGATACACGGGAATCCCCCAAGTGAATCTAATAATGGAACCTACGGGGTAAATGGGAATCCCCTAAGTGATTGACTAAGGACATTAGTTGCATGCTACAATCGGTATGACGATTCCACTAATTATAGCCTTGGTTAATAATAAATGGAATTGGTGGTTTGGTTGTGTGCTAAGGTTTTAATTTGGCAATAATGGCAGGTTGTTATGGCTAACCGTGAAGATGTGGGTACAAAGGACGGACACTAGAAACTCATGTTTGCCGACATGAGGTTTGGTCATAGAGACCACATACTATACTTATGGGATACATGGGAATCCCCTAAGTTGCACTTGTATGTATGTATCATGGAGGGCGAAGGGTACATGGGAATCCCCTACCCTTATGGTATCTCCCGTGCATGCAGCTACATCCATTGGGGCCCGTCCAGGGGGTAACACTGGACCCATAAAACCCGTGGGTTATTCTAGGATGATTAAGTTTCACATACCCAGGTTAATGGTTTTAAATTCATGCTAAACCCGGTTTCTCTCCCGTACATGGATTATATATGTTTATGTATGGTTGTTCTCACATATGGTTATTTATTTGGTTTCAAATATTGGCATTATTTTATCTTTATCCTGAGTGCATACACTAGTTCACCCTCTAACCCATCTTCGGGCGTTGTATCCCCACGTAATGTAGGAACTAGTCAAACTCCTCCTGCTCAGTGATCGAATTTGGGATCAACTTGTGTTAGATTGAAGTGGTGAGCTTCCATACTCTGGAAGGCTCCATTTAATATTATGGATCTCTTTACGTACTTTGGTCATTTCATAGACTTTAGTTTTGGCTATGATGGGGGCATGTCCCAACCGGATATTGTTTTACTTTCAGATAGAGGCTTTATGTGACTACTATGGGTTAATATGGGTCGTGTCGGTATTGGTGTCAGCCTTGGCGTTGATATTGGTATTAGGGCTGACACCTGTTGACTGTATTTGATTTATGATTGTTCCATTTTGTTTTGGATTTTATATATATATATATATATATATATATATGGAACTCATTTGATATTTGATGTAGGGCGGTAATGGTGGGGTATTATGGGTGGTCTCCAGTCCCGGTTAGGCTTGAGACACCCGACACGAATAGGCCCTAGTTCTGGTCGTGTCACGTACCAAACGACCCCTTAAAGACTAATTTAGTAGTTTTATGACTTAGTGTGTGGTCGATGGCTTATCCGTTATTTGTATGTTTTTATATTGTATGAAGATATATTTAATATGTATATCTATATTATAACTTGCATGAATTTGTAATTAGGGAAATAACATCATCAAGGAATATCAAGGTATTCGAGTTAGTGTATGTTTCACATACCTAAAGAACTAACTAGAAAGGGCTTGGATAGGAGAATATCAAAGTGAATCTAATAATTTAAGTTGGAAAGTCTAATGCAATACCCCAGGAAATGCATGAGATATGGTAGGTTATTGAAACACTTGGAACATGAGGATAGAAATGAGACAAGAATTTTACAGAATGAGAAGTGATCTCTTTCAATTTTACCTCAACTTCTGTTATTCACTTATTTGTTCTATGATTACAAAGACCAACGGCAGATTCACACTGAAATTGTAGTGCACATAAACTCATGGTTTTTCCAACAAATTAGGTATTTTATATACTTCTTTTAAGAATTAATAATATTGGTAGCTCAACACCCATGCACGCTTAATAGAATGGGATGATGAACTTGATTGAATGCTAAGTTATTTATCCAAGTTTTATTTTCATATCATAATATTTCACAAGTTATGTCAGAACATGAGTTCAATCTCTACAGAACTTACGCCCCACTAGGCATAGTTCAATTTCTAAAAGAAACAAAACTAAAGATCATCTTATTCAAAAGACTAAATTTAAAGATCATCCCATTTGAAGGACAAAAATCAAAAATCATCCCCATTTGAAAGGCAAACGCTAAAAATCATTCCATTCAAAGGTATGAATTAAGGATCATGCCATTTGATGGGAATAAATTTAAAATCATTCTATTTGAAGGACAAACAATAACGATCAACAAATTTGAAAGAGATCAATTAAAAAACTAATCTTATAACTATATTTATAGTACAAAACCACCAAATAAATTGACTATAACAAGTCTTGTGACTACAGGTTATGTCCTAAAATTTACTTGAGGCTTTTAATGCAAGGTGAGTCCAACTTGGCACTCATGACATCATCTTTAGTATCCCCTTCTCCTGAAATGGTGAGGCATTTTTAATTTTCCTTGCCAAGGTTGTAGACCAAATAGGTGAGGTTCCTAGAAAAGGATGATATGGTGACTTTACCTCAGAAACTGACAGAGATTAAAAAGAATGATGAGTCAAGGGAGGAAGAAAATAAGACTGATGGAGGAGGAGAAGAGTCAAGGAATGAGATCTCTAAATTCAAAACATTAATAGAGCAGAGAGTCAAAGATAAGCCAAACTCAGATGAAGATGAAAGTATTGAGATTAATATAGAGAATCTTAGTAAAAGTGGAGACTTGTTATCAAGGAAGATAGGGAAACTTAGAGTGAAGAATAAAAAGATTACAAAGCAATCACAATCTCAATCGCAAATAAATACGATGATGAAGAAGGGTTCATCTTTTACTTTTTATCAATGACTAATATGGTAATATTCTGAAATATCAGATCTGTTTGAACTCAAAATTATTTTGAGAGACTACTAGACTTGCATAGAAGACATCATTAATCATACATAGCTTTACTAGAACCTTTTCAAAGCCCAGATGAACTAGAGAATTACATAGGCAGATCAGGACTTCCCAATACTAAAATAATAGGTTAGCAAAATTTTAGATTTTTTGGGAAAATATTTGAGAGTAAAAGGATTCCATAGATACAATACAATAGTTAACCATGACCTATTAATTAAGGGGAGGCACTGATCTTAGGTGGATTTATGCACCTAAGTATTGAATCTAGCCTTAATTAGCCTAGTTTTGAGGATTTCTCGTGTGTATAAAGAGTTAATATTCATACAATTGAGCATCTAAGTGTTAAATTAAATATTTATAATATGTAAGGTGTGTTCAAAACTAGTTTGAAACCAAAATATACACTTAAGAGTTTTAACGGGGAAACTAGTGTTCTTAGATTGAGCTATGTGTCTTGTTGGATTCTATTATGTGTTTAAGTACTAATTGTGGTGTTTCATATAGTATTCCTTGGGGGTGTTAAATTTGATATCCAAGAGCAAAACAAGTTCTAATGATAATGGAAAATCACTCACAATGTAAGGAACTTAACGCCAAATAGATGAAGCTTACTTGGACAAAATCTAGAAAATTTGAGCACAAGATCGTGCCGCGCCCTTGGATATCCACGTTAAGGTTGTTCCTCTCCCTTGGTCACAAAAATAAATGCAACTTCCGGTGAGATTCCACGATAAGGGCATGAAATACCGTTATTGCGCCAAGTGAAAGGCATGGCACGTTGGTGTGTCAAAATCGGCCACTTGTTTTCAACTATAAATAGAACACTCCTATTGTATTGTACTCACCTTGGAAGACTTTTGGGGCTTGGAACACACTTGAGGAGGCTTATCTTAGGGTTTTTAATCCTTTTATTTAGTTTACTTTTGGATTTTTACATGAATTTCATTACTATGATTCTTTGTATTTCCATGAGTGGCTAAACACCCTCATTCGGGATTGAGGCCAAGAACGTGAGTACTTAAAATAGTAATTAAGTTTGTTTATGTTATTTATCATTATTTTTCTTAATATATCCTTGAATTTACTATTTTATGGATTTGAGTCACCTAGATTAAATTCATAATTATATCATAAGCCTGGAAGGAAGAGCAATAGATTAGAATGTGGGATGTATTGAATAGGATCTTTGTTATTCAAAGATTGAAATTAGGATTTGCATTTAGGATATAAATATACCTAATTTGACCTATTTGATTCATAAATGAGAATAAATAAAAATGCATTTAACTTATTTCTTCCATCCCCACTCAACGATATAGTTGTGAGGCTAAGTTAGCTAGTTGATTAGAGGCTCGAAAGACCATAATTATGTTATCAACTCCGTGAATCAACAACCAAGATAATTAACTAAACCAGTGATATTTCATAGATAAGAAGGATTTTTCATAGTGTCTCAGTCTTGGGTTTCTCCTCATTATTGTTCAAGTATTTTTCATTATTGATGTTGGGTGTATTTATGCACTTTAGTGTTATTATCCTAGCCTATTTAGCCTTGTTTTGAGGATGATTTCTGAGATTTATATGTTAATGATGATATAAAAAAGTGTATAAGTTCTTAAGTATGTAATTATTATGTTTAAAGATGTTTGCAAACAAGTTTGGAACTAATTTGGTCATTCAGAGTTCAATCGAGAAAACCAGTGTTACTAGCTTGAGCTAGGTGTCGTTCTAGTCTATCGTGGTGGTTTCTAATGTGTTAAATGAGTTCCTAATGGTTTGAGTGTGTATTTAAGTGTGTAAAAACTTGTTTATAATGTGAAAATTTCAATTGGATCAAGCCAAGAGTCGAAACAATAAGTCAAAGATCAATGTGGGCAAGCCTAGTCTTAGCTCGTGTTTCTAGTTCACCGTTCTTGATATTGTGTTGTTTTGAGATCTAATCCGTGGTGTATGTTGATTTAGTACTCTGTATGATTTTATTTGGGTATATATGAACAATATAAAAGATGGAAACACCACAAGACCAATAATGGAAGAGGAAAGCACAAGGTGAAGCTTAACGTCAAAAAGGCACTTTCCAAAGAGCCCACGCGAATTAGCCGCGACGTGGACCACTCCCTGGTGGAACAAGAAACGCCCCATTCTTCTATATCCAGTGAAATTAATACACGTGATGTTCTTCTCCCTCTATAAGGGCTCACTAACGCTATGCACCCCTTATTCCCCCACCGGCTAAAAACATTCTACTATAAATAGGATTTTTGTAATTATTGATAGGGACTTTTGGACATCTTGTGACTTGAGAGGAGGATGCTACACACAATTTTTAGGTTTTATATTCTTTAACTTTAGCTTTTTAATAGATTGAATCATGCATTCAATTATTTCGATAATGGTTATGTCGATTAGTGGCTAAACGCCCCCTTTCTGGGGTTAAAGCCAAGAACATGACTACCATTGCTACGAATTGATTTGGTTTGGTGTATTTATAATATTGGTTATATTTTTACCCTTTTTATCATTATTCTAAGGATTCTCTACCCTTAGAATATATATATTATCGACCTTGTGATCTCAAGAGGGAGAATAGGAAGATAGAATGTGGGGGTAAATAGAGTAAGGTTCTTATTCCTTAATAAAATAGGGAATTTAAATTAGCATATAGGACAGGGATGTACATAGAAGCCTTTCTTGGTTCACTAAGGGATGAAATATAAATGCATTTAGCTTAGTGCTCATATCCCCGCTCAACGATGTAGTTGTCGGTCTGAGTTAGATAGGTGGTTAGAGGTCGAGAGACCATGATCATAAAATCAACCCTGTGAATCAACAACTAAGATAAGTGTAATGCCCCGAGTATGTACCCCAGATGCTACACGATGCTCATAGTCCCAAAGGACCATAAGCTAACCCATGACTGGTATCTACTACAATAACTAATAATAATAGTATAATTATGCGAAAATTAGGCAAAAACTTACCATAAGGTTCAAATCTGAAATAAATACTGAAACTAAACATTTGTTTAAAAATACTATAGTCTAAAAAGCCTCTAGTTTCTGAACAAGGAGTTGATGAGATAAGTTCCCAACTAACCCTGACTACTAAATAAACTGAAATACTGAAATAAAAAATCATGTCCTCAAACTATGAGGACTCACCACTAACTCTGACTGCTGAAAATCTGAACTGCTAAGTATGATTGAGAGCCCGTGCGTCTGAACTTATGATATAAAACATCATAGAACAAAATAAAAGTATGTGTCAGTACTTTGAATGTACTGGTATGCTAAGTAAGGTAGGCTGATATGCATGGGTTCATATTCATGAACAAATACTAATTAAGTAACATGAACATAACTAAATGAGGGTACATGTATAAATACGTAGACTATAACTGAGGTCATGATAACACTGGAGACTGAGTTTTGAATTACTGATTTACTGATATCTGAGTTTACTAATACTGTATAATTGATAGTTGAATGACTGTATCTGACAGTACTAATTTTGTGGAACTATACTGAGTTCTATACTGAGCTGGGTGACTGTGTCTGATAGTCCTGAATATGTAGAACTGAACTGAGTTCTATACTGAGACTGAATTTGAAACTGAAACTGTCGGAGGTAATTATCTAACCGACATGCCCCTTTCTGGATAGATTGGCCTCCAACTTGTAACCCTAGTTGGAAGGGTGTCAGTACCGTGCCACGGGTAAAGACAACTATGAGTTAACCCTCCCTGACATGAAGCTCTTTAGTCAACCCTCGCTGGCAGAAAAACTCGTATAAGTTAATCAACCCTGGTCTGGCAGGAAGATACTCATCCTACGCTGGCTACATAGTTCTATAATGCAGGGATTGATACTAAGGGTCAAACCCTCTACTGACAGGAATCCCCCATCCCTGGGTTCGTTCGGTGCTGAATCCTACTCCGAACTAAATAGACACTGAACTGATTTCTAGCCGGTACTGGGCTTGATTGAGATGTTACTGACTGTACTTTCTAAATAAACTGAATTGAGTCCACTGAGTTCTGTTAATTAACAAAGTACTACTAAATTCTATTAACTGACTAAATACTATAGAGTTCTATTTACTAGCTGGAATTACTGAGGCCTGAACTAAATACTAAACTGTAACTGTGACTGATTACTGAGGCTACTGTTCGTGACACTACTGAGACTGTTCTATTACTACCACGGCTCTAGGTAAACAGCTAAGTTTTTGGGTAATGAATACCCCAGGACTCGATAGCATGAAAAGTTAATTATAACATAAATTTGAAAAGCATAACCATGTCCACTCATTCATAGAGACATTTTATCAAACACTTGCATGATTAACTTGCACATAAGCTAGCATGACATGATTTTCCCCTTTTAGTTCACATGAGCAATTTATCAAGCACTTGAAGAACACAATCTATGCACATGATACTAAACAACATGTAGGCTTCATAACTTCAATTCCAATTTCACACATTCAAGGGTTTAACATGAATTCACATGATACTACACACATATATCAATTAACTCCACATGAAACTTATAGTGAAACGTTGATGTAGAACCCCAATTAATCATTATTATCACGAATATAATCAACCCAACATGGAATTCATAAAATCCATACACTTGAAGTTTTAAAATAGTTTCTTAGACTCCAAGGGTGGAAGGAAACTTTGGATGAACACTTCACATACCTTAACAATTAAATTCTGAAATATTGATGGTAAGTTCTTGAGCCTTGAATTGAATTTGAAATCTCCTAGGGTTTGTTCTTGAGAGCAACTTGTGAAGAATGAGTAAATTTTGCCTTTTGAATGGCATAATTACATGTTTTGGGGGCTGATATAAAATGGGAAAAGACCCATTTACCCCTTTGGATGCGGGTTTTAATAACTAAAAATTGGATTAGCGATGCGCAGACTGACGCATTGCATCATTATCATCGATACGATAGCCAATGTACCGCATCGAGTTTGCATTAGTTCATTGGAATTTGCACTGAGAGCTGGAGGAAAATATTCATCGACACGATGGGCGATGCGGCGCATTGAGATCGCGTCGATCCACTGGCTTAAGGTTTCAAATATAATACAAATGAAGTTTGAAAAATCTAAAACTTATCTGGGAACACCCACTGACATTCCTGATCATGATTCAACCTAAAAATCATTTCTTTAAGGTTATGAGGGTTGTAAAATAAAGTTGCCAACCTATGAAGGTTAAAATAACTGGGACCCCTTAACAAGCTCTAAGGTATTGAGTTAAGTTTAGGATTTTATGGTGTCTTACAATATCTCCCCCTTGGGAACATTCATCCTTAAATGAGATCGACTAAGCTGAGAATACTGATAGACTAGATTTAAATATGAGACATGCACAACTATAACATGATTTTATGACTGACATTACTAATATACTGAAATTTCATACTGAACATGCATATCTGATGCATGAGTACTTGGTTGAAGATGATTCATGAATGCATGACTGGAATTATTGATAAGCTAAGTTTCTCATGCTGAGCATGCATATTTGATGCATGAATACATAACGAAAAATGCAATGGTAACTGAAACCAAATCTATCAAAGGGAATTCTGAGCATGGAACTGAGTAAGTTCAAGGAAAAACTATTATCTTGGGTTGAGTCTGAATTTGCGGAGAAGAGGTGAGGATACTTGGTCCGCATGTCTCTCTGAATGAACTGATTCCACTAAAGAACTTTGACTAAAGGGACCTTTTTGTTCCTCAGTATGTGGATCTGATAATCAAGGATTTCAACCGAAATCTCTTCATAAGAGAGGATGTTCTAAACATCTATGTCCTCTATAGAGACTACGGCTGTTGGGTCACCTATGCATTTCTTAAGCAAGGAGACATGGAACACTGGGTGCACTGAAGCTAAGTCTGAAGGCAACTCAAGCTCGTAAGCTACCTTTCCAAAATGGCTGAGAATTTAGTAAGGATCGACATATCGGGGACTGAGTTTCCCCTTCTTTCCAAACCTCTTCACTCCTTTCAAAGAAGAGATCTTCAAATATATATAATCACCAATCTCAAATTCAAGATCCTTTCTCTACACATCTGCATACGATTTCTGTCGACTTCGAGCTGTCTTAAGCCTTTCCCTAATAAAATAAACCTTCTCTGTCAAACACCAATTCAGGCCCTACCACTGCATCCTCTCTCATTTCAAACCAACCAATGGGATACCTACATCTTCTCCCATAGAGTGCCTCAAATAGAGCCATCTGTATACTGGAATGATAGTTGTTGTTATATGTAAACTCAATCAAAGGTAAGTGGTCATCCCAACTACCTTTAAAGTCTATCGCACACACTCACAGCATATTCTCTAAAGTCTGAATGGTCCTTTCTACTTGACCATCTATCTAAGGGTAGAAAGCTGTACTTAGGAGGACTTGGGTACCAATACCCTTTTGGAAGGCTTTTCAGAAACAAGAGGTGAACTGCGAACCTCTATCTGAGATAATGGACAATGGAACTTCGTATAACCTGACCAACTCTCTGACATAGAGTTTGGCATAGTCTTTGGCTGAATAAGAGGTATGGACTAGTAGAAAATGACCTGATTTGGTCATCCTATCTACAATAACCCAAACTGAATCGTGCTGATGATGAGTATGAGGCAAACCCATCACAAAATCCATGTTCACTTTTTCCCACTTCTAAGTGGGAATATTGAACTCCTGCATAGCCCCACTAGGCTTTTGATGCTCGATCTTAACCTGTTGATATATTAATAACTTGGCTACAAACTCTGTAATCTCTCTCTTTATCCCACTCCACCAATAGATCTCCCACAAATCACGGTACATCTTAGTGGCCCCTGGATGAATAGAATAACGTGCACCATACGTTTCTACAAGAATATGCTGTCTCAGGTCATCTATACCTAGCATACGTAGCCAGCCCTGATAATGTAATACACCATCTCCCCTTTGGGAGAAAACCTCCATCTTCTAATCTCTAACTGATTCTTTCAACTTAACTAGGATGGGATCCCTATCCTACTTTTCCTTCACCTCAGAAACCAGAGATGATTCTAAACTACTCTTCATCCACATATTACCTTCTACTGAATCAACTAAGCGGACACCCAGTTGGGAAAGTTGATGAACTTCCTGAGCTAACTTCTTCTTACCATCCTCTATATAAGAAATACTATCCATAAACATCCTACTTAGAGTATCAGCCACTACATATTCTTTACCCAGATGATACAGGACGCTCATGTCGTAATCCTTCAACAACTCCAACCAACTTCTCTGATGGAGGTTCAGGTCTTTCTAAGAGAACATATATTGTAGGCTCTTATGGTAGGTGAACGCATCAACATGCACCCTATATAAATAGTGACTCCAAATCTTTAGGGCAAATATTACTGCTAATAACTCAAGATCGAGAGTTGGATAGTTCTTTTCATAGGGTTTAAGTTCTCTAGAGTCGTAGGCTATGACCTTACCTTTCTGCATCAAAACACACCCCAAACAAACCATGGATGCATCATAATACACAACGAAGCCATCTGAACCATCTGGCAGGGTCAAAACTAGAGCTGTAGTGAGTCGAGTCTTCAACTCCTAAAAACTCTTCTCACAAGAATCTAACCACTGGAACTTGAGTCAATCTGGACATAGGGTATGTAATAGACAAAAATCCCTTAACAAACCATCAGTAATAGCTGGCCAAGCCCAAGAAACTCCTAATATATATCGAAGAGATAAGTTTGGGCCAGTTTCTCATCGTTTTAGTCTTTTGGGGATCAACTCTAATGCCCTCACTAGAAACGATATGGCCGAGGAAAGCTATTGACCTTAGCCAAAATTCGCACTTACTGAATTTGGTGAATAGATGATGGTTTTTAAGGGTCTACAATACTATTCTGAGATGGTCTGCATGATCATGCTCACTACGGGAGTAGACAAGAATGTCATCTATGAAGACTATGACGAACATATCCAAGTACTGCTTGAACACATAGTTCATCAAGTCCATGAAAGTTGTTGGGGCATTGGTAAGACCAAAGGACATGAATAAGAATTCAAAGTGACCATACCGAGTTTTGAAAGCTATTTTCGAAATGTCATATTCTCTAACTCTGACCTGATGATAGCCTGATCTGAGGTCTATCTTAGAAAAGTAAATAGCCCCCTGAAGTTGGTCAAATAACTCATCGATCCAGGGAAGGAGATACATTTTCTTGACCGTGACTTTATTCAACTAATGGTAGTCAATATACTTTCTGAAAGAACCATCTTTCTTACATACTAGTAAGACTAGTGTGCCCCACGGGGACACACTTGGTCTGATGAATCCCTTATCTAGGATATCCTTCAAGTGTTCTTGTAATTCTCTAAGTTTTACAGGTGTCATTTTGTATGGTAGAATAGATATGGGCTGAGTATCTAGAAGAAGGTCTATTCTGAAGTCGATTTTCCTTTCAGAAGGAACTTTGGAAAGATCTTCGAGAAACATGTCTGGGAATTCACATGTTACTGTTACTGACTCAAGAGTAGGGGTTTCTGATTTAGTGTCCTGGATTCGGACAAGATGGTAGACACATCTCTTAGATATCATTTTCCTTGCCCTTAGGTAGGAAACAAGATGACCCCTGTGTACTGAAGTACTACCCCTCTACTCTAAGATGGGCTTATTTAGAAACTGAAACTGGATAATTCTGTTTCAATAGATGACTTAGGTATAGCAAGAATAAAGCCAATCCATGCTGAGAATAACATCAAAATCGGTCATCTCTAATTCAAATAAGTCTGTTGAAGTCACTTTCTAAGATACCATAACTGGATAGTTCCTGGATACTCACCGGGCTATGATAGATTTACCCAATGGGGTGAAGACTGTGAAAGACTCTGCTAGGATTTGGGGATTGACTCTGAAGTGAACAGCTATATAAAGAGTAACAAAAGACAAAGAAGCTCCTAGATCTATGAAAGAATAAATATGTAAATGATAAACTTGTAATGTACTGGTGACCATACCAGGAGAACTTTCCTGATCCTGTCGGAACAGAAATGCATAGAGTCTGTTTGGGAGTTGCCCATTGGTGGCACTGGAAGTGGCACCCTACTAATTTAGGTGACCGGACTGAGTTGAGGGATAGTTATTCTGACTTTGCGAACCCACCTGAGGACACTGTCTGACTCTATTGCCTGGCTTGCCGCATCTGAAACATACATCACTTCCAGCTCTGCAGATACCCTGATGGTTTCTGCCACACTTTTAGCAGAGAGGATTTGTTCAGGCAATGGTAACACTACCCTAGGGTTTATGGCCTGATGCCCAATATCTATTGTCGTCTTTGAATTTGGACAAGGGAGCACAGGCTGAGGACAGAGTTGGGACTAAGGATTTTGTGCAAAACTGAGAACGATTACCACACTATGACTTAGGCTAGGTAAAGTTGAAGCTACCTATTCTAGCTCTCTTGTTCTCCCTCTTCTTCTTATTATTCTTAGCTTTCTCTATCTGTTGAGCATGGACCATGATCTTGGATATGTCAATCTCCTTAATCAACATTGTGGTCCTACACTTCCTGACCACACTATTAGACATGCCAGACACAAACTTACTTATCTTAGATCTGTTATCTGCTACCACATGAGTAACATATCTGGATAGCTAAGTAAACGTAAGAAAATACTCTTGCACTGTCATGTTGCCCTGCTTTAGATTAATAAATTCTAAAACCTTCTTTTCCCTCAACTCTAGTGGGAAGAACCTATCTAGAAAACCAATAATAAATTCCTCCCATTCTATGGGCCTTACATCTATAGCCCTCTCTGCTTTCCACTATTTGAACCATGAGTGAGCCACATTCTGCAATAGATATGTAGCTAACTCAACACTCTCACAAGTTGTCACCCCCATAATATCTGTAACCTTCTGCTCCTGATCAAGGAATTCATATGGGTCCTCATATGACTTCGACCCAGTAAAAAATAGAGGGTTCATTCGGGTGAAGCCCCAAACCTTGGCTGTAGCAGTATTGGCCACTGGGTTGGCCAGAACGACAGCTGGTCATTCATTCTGGGCTACCACAGAATGAGCTAGAGTGGTGAAAGCTTCTCTGAATTCAGCGTGGGAGACATGTTCATATAGAGGATCTGGATAGATGGGTTGAGGTGTTGGTTGATCTCCCGTTCCTCTTCCCTTAGTCCTTATTGGAGGCATATTCTATAAATTAAAGAGAAACTTGGGTTAGACAGAGAGTTTAACTTGAGCTTGTGCTCACTCACACAACATGATCACTGAAAGAAAGAAAACTTTTCCTAAAACATCTTGTACCCTCTTATCCATAAGTGTAGCACGCTATTCACCCATGCACAAGACTCTACTAGATGTGGCATTCAGAATTCCTAGGACTCTATTGAACCTTAGGCTCTATTACCATATTTGTAACGCCTGATTTTGTACCCCAAATGCTACACGGTGGTTATAGTCCCAAAGAACCACAAGCTAACCCATGATTGGTACCTGTTGCAATAACTGAATAATAATACTGTAATTAGGAAAAAATTAGGAGAAAACTTACCGTAAGGTTCAAATCAGAAATAATTATTGAAACTGAACATTTGTCTGAAAATACTCTAGTCTGAAAAGCCTCTTCTTTCTGAATAAGGAGTTGATAGGACAAGTCCCAATCTAACCTTGACTAATGAAATAAATTGAGATACTAAAATAAAAATCATGTCCTTGAAATATAAGGACTCACCACTAACTCTGACTGCTTAAAATCTGAACTGTTAAGTATAATCAGGAGCCCATGCATCTGAACATATGATATACAACATCATAGCACCAAAGAAAAGTATGTGTCAGTAATTTGAATGTACTGGTATGCTAAGTAAGGTAGGCTGATATGTATAATTCATATGCATGAATAAATACTGACTGAGTAACATGAACATAACTAAATGAGGGTACATACATGAATACGTAGATTGTAACTAAGGTCGTGATAACATTAGATACTGAGTTCTGAATTACTGATTTACTGATAACTGAGTTTACTGATATTGTATTACTGATAGCTGAATGATTGTATTTGATAATCCTGATTCTGTGGAACTGTACTAAGTTTTGTACTGAACTGAGTTCTATACTGAGCTGGGTGACTGTGTCTGACAGTCCTGAATCTATAGAACTGAACCGAGTTCTATACTCAGACTAAATCTAAAACTGAAACTATGGGAGGTAATCATCTAATAGATATACCTCTTTCTGGATAGATTGGGGTCTAACCTGTAACCCCAGTTGGAAGCGTGTCAGTATTGTGACACGGGTAAAGATAACTATGAGTTAACCCTCTCTGATAGAAAGATCTTTCATCAACCCTCACTAGCAGGAAAACTCGTATGAGATGTATCAACCCTAGTCTAGCAGGAAGATATCTCAACCTACGCTGGCTACGTAGTTTTATAATGCAGGGATTGCTACTAAGGGTCAAACCCTCTGCTGACAGGAATGCCCTCATCCCTGCGTTTGCTTAGTGCTGAATCCTACTTCCAACTGAATAGACACTGAACTAATTTTTAGTCGGTACTGGGCTTGACTGAGCTGTTACTGACTGTACTATCTAACTGAACTAAACTGAGTCCACTGAGTTCCATTAATTGATGAAGTACTACTGAATTCTATTAACTGACTGAATACTACGGAGTTCTATTGACCAGCTAGATTTACTGAGGTCTGAACTGAATACTGAACTATAACTGATTACTGAGGCTACTATTTGTGACACTACTGATACTGTTCTATAACTACCACAGCTCTAGGTAAATAGCTAAGTTTTTGGGTATTGAATACCCCTAGGACTCGATAGCATGAAAAGTAAATCATAGCATAGACTTGAAAAGCACAACCACGTCCACTCGTTCATAACTCATTCGTAGAGGCATTTTATCAAACACTTGCATGATATAACTTGCACATAAGCTAGCATGACATGATTTTCCCCTTTTAGTTCACATGAGCAATTTATCAAGCACTTGGAGAACACAATCTATGCACATAATACTAAACAACATGTAGGATTCATAACTTCAATTCCAATTTCACACATAAAAGGGTTTAACATGAATTCACGTGATACTACACATATATATCAATTAACTTCACATAAAACTTGTAGTGAAATATGGATTTAGACCCCCAATTAATCATTATTATCACGAATATAATCAACCCAATATGGAATTTATAAAATCCATACACTTGAAGTTTTAAAATAGTTTCTTGGACTCCAAGGGTGGAAGGAACCCTTGGATGAACACTTCACATACCTTAACAATTAAATTCTGAAATATTGATGGTAAGTTCTTGAGCCGTGAATTGAATTTAAAATCTCCTAGGACTTGTTCTTGAGAGAAACTTGTGAAGAATGAGAAAATTTTGCCTTTTAGATGGCATATTACATGTTTTGGGGGATGATATAAGATGGGAAAAGACCTATTCACCCCTTTAGATGCGGGTTTTAATTACTGAAAATTAGACTAGCGATGCGCAAACTGATGCATCGCGTCGTTGGTATCAACACGATAGCTAACACGCCGCGTCGAGTCCGCATCGGTTCACTGGAATTTACACTGGGAGCTGGAGGAAAATAGTCATCAATGCGATGGGCGATGCAGCTCATCGATATCACATCGATCCACTGGTTTGAGCTTTCAAATATGATCCAAACGAAGTCTAAAAAATCTTAAACTTGTCCAGGAACACCCACTGATATTCCTGATCATAACCTAAAAATTATTTCTTTAAGGTCATGAGGGTCGTAAAATAGAGTCACCAACTTACGAAGACTAAAATAACACTAAGTCTGAATACTTAGCTAAAATTTTTAAGTCTGGGACCCCTTAACAAGCTCTAAGGGACTGAGTTAAGCTTAGGATTTTGCGGGGTCTTACAATAAGTAACATAACTTATGAATTTTGATAACATAGTATGATTGTTCATAGTGCTTTAGCCTCGGGTTTTCATTTTTTGATTGTCCAATGTCTTTACCTTCCGACATTGTTTACTTTACATTTAGTTTTTAACTTTCACAATTCTTTTGGTTACGTTTGCACTAATTCAATCTTATTAGTTGAACTAGAATAGGATAGTTGTTAACACAAGTCTCTGAGGGATTGATACTTGGCTTGTAAAACAGACACTTTACTACTTTTGAGGCCACGTACACTTGTGTGTGCACTTGGGTACAACAATTATGCATTATTTACTCTTAATCTTAGTTTTTAATTTTAAAATGCTAGTGGTTACTTTAACACTTGTTTAATCTTCAGAGTGAACTAGAATTGGATAGTTGTTGAGAACAAGTCCTTGTGTGATCAATACTTGGATTTCAAAGTCCACTTTACTACTTAGATGACCACGTACATTTGCGTGTATGCTTGGGCGTAACAGACACAGAGTGTTTTAAGATGACAATACTGGATGCAATATATTGTGCTCTAGAGAGGATTGAACTTTGGGATGATCTGGAGAATATTGTAAATGAAATTAATATCCCTTGGTTGATGGTAGAGATTTCAACACAACTGTAGGTGACTTAGAGAAATTGAAGGCTTACATGTGACTCAATAGAAAGCAACTAATCTTTCCTATTGTATCAATTTTTGTGCACTTAATGAGTTAGAGTTTGTAGAAAATTACGATATATGGTAGAATGGAAGAATCAAAGAGGATAGTACCTTTGAGCGACTGGATAGAGTGTTTACAAATGAGTTTATCTAGCTACTTCCTAATATTGAGGTATATAACCTTATCAAACAGGGATCAGATCATGACCCTCTATATGTTTTGTGTAATGCATCATAAGAACAAGTGGTTAGGCCTTCTAAATTGCAGAAATTTAGGGAAAAGCATAAAGAATTTAGCAAAATAGTAAAGGAAAGTTGGAATGAAGAGGTGATAGATCTTTTTTTTCTATTGTTCATTCTAAAATGAAGAAGGTAAAAACTGCTTTAGCACAATGGAGCAAGAAGACCTTTGGGGATATTTTTCAAAAAATTTCCACTTTGGAAGATATAGTGAAAACTAAGAAACTGCAGTTGAAATAGCACATACTGGGAGAATAAGAGTGAGCTCAACAAAGTAGAAGCTAACTTGAAATGATATTTGCACATTGAGGAGGAATATAGAAAGCAAAAATCTCAAATGAAATGTTTTACTAATAGAGATAGAAATACTAAATTGTTCCATACTTATATAAAATGTAAAAAGAAAAATATACAATTTAATGAAATCCAGACAATAAAGGGAGACATGATTACCACTATCTGAAATATAGGTGAAGAATATGTGAATATGTTTAAGGAACACTTCAAAGAAGACATGGAGGAATGCAATTTTAAAATGATTAACTTATTCCACAGTTTATCACTGAAGAGGAAATAAGGAGATGGGCAAGATGCCAAGAAGGTAAAACATGTGGATTTCTCACCAAATGCAGATACTATTGGTGGAGTAGACAGTTTGAAGTTCTTTCAATCAAGTTGGGAGATCATTGGTATTAACTTAAGTAATATGGCAAATATATGTTTATTCTTAGCAAAAAATAAGGTATTTTTCTATGGGTAGGAACTACCCAGGTATGTGACTCACACCAATATAGTTCTTATTCCTAAGAAAAAAATTGTTAAAATCCCGAGGATTGCACCACACAGTGAGAGACCAGGTCCCTTAAAGTCATTCACAGGCAATCAAACAATAGAGTGCTGGAAAACTAAAGATAGTGCAAGAAGAGTAAAAACACAAAAAAATTTATGAGGAAACTCAAGAAGGGAAAAACTATGGCTTGCCCTCACAAGCACCAAATAAATTCACTATAATTAGCCTCCTGATTACAGTCTATATTTTAGCCTACCTCTAGGATCCTTTTGCTAGTAGAAACTCTACTACAAGCTCATCTTGGTAACTCTACCAAGGACTTTCTATGTTGATTAACTCTAATCAGCCTCACAATTAGGCAACTCTACCTAAGCAGTGTCTACGCAAAGAGAAAAGGTCATTACTCTTATAACATGAGTAATTCATTTACAAATCACACTCACTCAAGAAATATTTATGTTTAAGCACTCATAAATCTAAGAACTTGAGCAGTGTTGAAATAGGGTTTCTTACTACCTCTTTTCACTCCTTAGATTTGTGCAAAAAAATCATTTGATGAAGAAGCATCTTTTTTATTTTATAGCTGAGCGATGATTAGGGATGAAAGATCATTGGACAAGCTGTCCTAATTAGTACAAAATAGCACCAGCAAGTTTGTTACACAAGAGGGAAAAATTGTGCAAACAACGCACGCATGCCAGCTGTACTGTACGTTGCACATCCAAGGACCTGGTCCCTTGAAGTTAGTCGCTCATCATCAAAACTACATATTGCAATTTTTCCCCCTTTGATGATTACAAACCAACCATATAGTTTTGAGCATCAGTGCACATTCATTATATTTAATCAATGTGATTACCACCTGAAGATGAGTGTTCCCCTATCATCATGCTTCCTCCATCATCATGCAGCATAGAGAATTAGTCCCTTGTTGTTATTTGCAGCAAAAACCTCAGATTTTCTTTGTCATCATGCACCTTTATTTAGTGCATTTACACACTCCCCTTGTCAACATGACTCCCTCCATTCATCAATTCAACATATCACATACTTTCCCCTATCAGCATGTCATTCAAATCTGTAACTCAATTTACTTGGTACCTGGTATTTGGTCCCTAATACATGAACTCAATATTCCCCATTTTGGCATCATTAAAAAGGATTAACAGTGAACCATAAGTAAAGATAAGTGCAAGCTAATTAACTCATGGCCACTGGGGCAACACTTACAAGAATGAATAACTTTAAACTGGGACAAATGAGACACACAAGCAAAATTCATTCATTTTCAAACTAGAAGTTAGCACCAGTACAGTGATACCAAATTAACATATAAAATAAACTATCTTCAAGAGAAAAAAGCAAAATATGAGTCTGACACGGAATTGATTAAAGGACAGGGATAACAGAGTTTAGGTAGAGGGAGGTTTGGAGGAAAGAGACTTAAGCAACATCTCCATTCTTGTATTTTCAGACTTATAGGCATTCAAGATTAGATAGAGCACCCATACTAGCCATAAACTCTAGATGTGAACCTTTTAGAGTGACCCTGCTCTGATACCAATTGTTAAAACTCTGAGGGTTATACCACACAGTGGGGGACCAGGTCCCTCAAAGTCAATCATAAGCAATCAAACAAAAGAGTGATGGAAAATTACAGACTGTGTAAGAAGAGTAAAAATATAAGAATTTTTACGTGGAAATCTGGGAAGCAAAAAACCATATCTTGACCTTACAAGAACAAAAGAAATTCAATATAATCAACTAGTCTAGATTTCAGCCTACGCTCATATTGGTAACTCTACCAAGTACTCTCTATGCTAATTAACTCTAATCGGCCTCACACTTAGGCAAATCTACCTAAGCAATCTTTACTCAAAGAGAAAAGATCATTACTCTTATAACACGAGTAATTTATTTACAAATCAGAACACACTCAAGAACTATTTCTGTTTAAGCACTTATAAAGCTAAGAACTTGAGCAGTATTGAAATAGGTTTGTTTGTTTTCTCCCTTCACTCTTTAGGTTTGTGCAAAAAACTATTTGATGAAGAGACATCTCCTTCCTTTTATAGCTGAGCGATTATTAGGGTTGAAAGATCATTGGACCACCTGTCCTAATCAGTACAAAATAACACCTGTAAGTTTGTTACACAAGAGTATAACACTGTGCAGACAACGCGTGCCAGTTGTACTGTACCTTGCACATCCAGGGACCTAGTCCCTTAAAGTTAGTTGTTGATCATCAAAACTACATATATCAAAAGTGGTCAAGAATTTTGGAGATTTTTGAGACCTATTTGTCTAAACAATTTTGCTGATAAGATTATTTTCAGAATATTGCATGAAAAAATAGTTAAGGTGCTACTTAGATTAATATCTCCCAATCTGTAAAGGGTAGAAGTATTACTGAAAATGTGTTGCTAGCATGTGAGATTATAAGAGATATTAAGAGAGTATTTAAATTGATTTATTTTTAAGTATTTTTGACTTTTAAGCATTTTTTAAAATTTTTGGAGGTGTTTGGTAAAGATAAAACGTGCTTGTAAGCAATTTATTTTATGATTAAAGGTACAAAAAAGCTAAAAGTATGCTGCGACCAACTTTTGGCTTTTAGATTTTTACTTATAAGCCACTTATAAAAATCCAATCCAAACACCCCTAACACAAGAAATAAGTTGTATAATGTAGTGGTCAAGCTTGCTATGACCAAGGCATATGATAGGGTGACCTAGAAATTTCTTGTAAGGGTGAAGAGCATTGGGTTCTCTGAAAGGATCATTAATGTGATTGTGAGACTTATTAGCAATAACTGGTACTCAATTTTAATGACTGATTAATGATATGATTTTTTTAGTCACTTAGAGATCTTAAGCCAAGTAATCCCCTATCACCTACTCTTTTCATCATTGCATATATGGTATTAGCAAGGAATTTGAATAATAATTTTGAAAATCTTGATTATAAAGGGTATGGTATACCTAAGTAGAGTCTAAAGATAAATAACTTATCCTTTATAGATAATACTATTTTATTTTGCTCTGGTCACCCTGCCTTTATGAAGAAAATAATGAAAGTACTGAGAGGATATGAGATGGTATCAGAAAAAATGATAAATCTAGAGAAAAACTTTGTATATCTTCATGAGAAAGCGTTTATTAGAGTTTATAGCCAGATTAAAAGTATTAAAGGGGTAAGAGAGAGATCATTTTCTTTTATACTCTCAAATGTCATATGTTTTATTGGAGAAGAAATGCAAGTCATTTTGAAGAACTAATCAAGAAGGAAATGAAAAAACTAAAACTATGGCTGAATAAACTCTCATATGTCATCATTTACAGCAGCAAGTTCAATTCGAAAAAATTTAAGTATCTCATAGAAAATTCTTTTTTATTTTTATCTAAAATGAGAATTAATGATAGGATTACTGCAATCATATATATATATATATATATATATATATACATATATATATATATATATATATGTCACATATTATCAGTTAAAAAGTGTAGATGTTATTCTAATTTAATTTATAAAGCGAGATTAAGAAAGAAAAAAAAAACATAACTTTCCACTTTTGTTAATTAACGGAATTTGAAAAGTAAAGAAATAAGAAAAGGGATTCTTTAAAGTAATATACTTTTATAAGGAAAAGAATATGTTAAAAAGAAAAAAAACAGTAAATTTATTGGAATTTTTTTTTACCCAATTAAGTAATATTGAAGACATTTTTGGGGTCAAACTATTAATAGTAGGGCATTTTTGGTACATACTATTAACAATAAGGACATATTTCAACTAAACTATTAGTGGAAGATTTTTTTTATTTAATTTCAAATAGTTTTAAAATATATTTTGACATTATTACATTAAACAAATAACTAATAAAAGATAAAACATTTAAAGATTTATAACAATAGTTACTAATTAAAATCAAGTGAACTAAAATTAGGAAAAAGCAAGAGAACATAATCTTTATAACTTGCACCGATGAACTTGAATTTGCATTCTATTCAAGCTAATTTTTTTAAAAAGGTGTTACAACCCAAACTCGAGGAAGGTAGTTTCGGCCTTAGCCAATGACACTGCGGCGCCACTCTAAATATTTATAATAATTTTTATACATACACCTATTTATACATACGATTTCACCCGAAGCTTGCGGGTGGCGTGGTATCCCCACGGACCTATGTAGATCCGCCCCTGCACCTGACGGACAATAAAGTCAACATCGCCAAAGATAGTATACAAAGCTATCTCAGCAATAATAATGTGGACCATATAAAGGTAAAGTAATATGATAAAGCATGGAGGGACTGTGAGTTTCATGGAAATGGTGTGACAAGTTCAGGATATGATTACAAAGCTAATCAAAATTTTATATTCTTGATTTAAGGTAGGAAAGGAGAATGTAGGTAAAGCGATTGCCTTTCAAGGTGAATTTTTTCATATGGAAAGCCTGAAAGAGAAGAATTGCTACTGATGATAGTTTAATAAAATAAGGATTAACATTGTTTCTAGATGTTGGTGCTGTGAAGAGAAGAAGGATGAGACAATGGCCCATTCATTTCTAACATCACCCATAACTACTAGGCTATGAAGGCAGTTTGCTAATTTTATTAGGATAGGCATAGAATGACACGACCCGAACTGGGGTCTTATCGTAATGGGCGTCCCAAGTCCAACCAGGATCGGGGACCATCTCCGTTACCCAACCCAACCTTCAAACACGTATCCTGAGTTGGATAAATTCCGAACATATAATAAGATAGTGTTTATTACAAGTCCAAACTCTGGGATAGGTCCATGACCGTGACCAACCCAAGCAAGTCAAACCTACCCATATCCAACCAATAACCAAAACAATAACCAAGAGTATGCCCATAACATAACAAAATAGGATGGAACAATCATAAATTCAGTCAAACGGTATCAGCCCCAATACCAATGTCAATACTAAGGCCGACACCGCCCATTCCAATCCATAGTAGCTCTATAAAGCCTCGAACCAAAAATAAAATAATATCCGGTTGGAACATGCCCCCAACTATAGCCAAAACCAATGTCTGAAAAATGACCAAAGTATGTAAAAACATCCATGACATGAAACAGAGCCTTTCGGAATGTGGAACCTCACCACTTCAATCTAACCAAGCTGATCCCGAGCCCGAGCACTAAGCGGGAGGAGTACAATGGCTAGTTCCTACATTGCATGGGGATATAGATGCCTGATGATGAGTTAGCGGGTAAATGCTAGCAAGTACTCAGTATAAGGATAAAATAATGTCAACCTTTAAAACCAAGTAAACCAACCATATGCATTCACAACCATACATACATATATATAACCATACTGGGAAAGGAAACCGGGTTTAGCATGTGTTTCAAATCATTAACCTAGGTATGTGTAGCTTAACCATCCTAGAACCACCGATGGAATATATGGGTCCAGTGTAACCCCCTGAACGGGCCTCGATACTTGTAGTCGCATGAATTAGAGATACAATAGGAGTAGGGGATTCCCGAGTACCCTTAGCTCTCAATGATACATATGTACAAGTATACTTAGGGGATTCTCGTGTACCCCATAAGTATCATATATGATTGTCATGACCAATCCTCATGTCGGTAAATATGAATTTTCTATGTCCGTGTATTGAACTCACACCTTCATGGTTAGCTATCACATCCCGCCATTATTTTCCAATTAAAACCATTATCACACAACCAAACCACTATTCCATGAATTATTAAGCGAGGATATAAGTAGTGGTATCATCAAACAGATCATAGCTTGCAAGCAATGTCCTTAGCCATCTTTTTTTAGAAGAAGGGATTCCCATGTACCCATAGATTACATTATTAAGTTAACTTGGGGGAATCCTATGTACCCCACAAGTGATCATTATTATATTTCTTGGGGTATTCCCTTGTACCCTATAAGGCTTTCAATTATACCAACCATAACCGTCAAGACCTTACCATTTAATCATTCCAAACTATTTATACCATTTAGGATTCCACTGCGAAGCTATACCATGCAATAGTTCCATTAAAAGTACAACAATGTAGTAACAGCATTCTCATAGGTATTTTATGAAACACATTGGGGGCATAGTGTTTCCAAAACCAAAACCAAGTACCAATTAATTATTCCCATACAACCAAATGTCAAAACCACCATTAAAAAATATAATCACCAACTATCCTCACAAATTCAACTACCAAGGTATGTTAGATGTTCATCCTTGGGTTCCTTCCACCCTTGGAGTTCAAGAATCTTTTTTAAAACTTAATTTATGTTTCATACGTTATAAATAGAAATTGTGTTCATGTATGTGTTGTTGTTGGGTTTCAAACTAAGAAATATATAAGTTCCATGTAAATAAACTAGTATGTATGTGGATTGATGTAATCTCTCATGTCAAACCCTTGAATTGTAAGTTGAATGTGGTAGTCATGATATTCATATGTTGTTTATTCTTATGTACAAGAATTGTGCTCCCCAAGTGTTTGACAAAATGTCTATGTGAATGAATTGTGCATGGTGATCTATTTTTTATACTTTTAAAGAGGTGATATTGTCCCATTGTCAATGCTATCGAGTCTTAAGGGTATTGAATACCTAAAATTAGCTGCTTACTTAGTTCCAGGTACAATAGAATAATTCTCGCAGTATCTTGAATAGTAATATTTGATCAGTTACCAAAAGCAATATTAGTTCAGTCAAGCTTAGTACAGTCTAGTGATTAGTGTAAATTTAGTTGGGAGTAGGATTCAACACCAAGCGAACCCAGGAATGGGGCCATTCCTGCTAGATTAGGTTGTGAGCCCTAGTATCATTCCTTAAGTTGCAAAACTACGTAGCCAGCGTAATTTGTAATGTCTTCCTGTCAGATTAGGGTGGACATATACTTATATTCCATGAGTCTTCCTTCCATATTAGGGAGGACCCAGCCATTATTAGTAACCCATGGCACGATACTAACACCCTTCCAAGTGGGATTATAGGTTGGACCCCAAATCAGTTTATATTAGGGCATGTCGGTTAGATGAAAGCTCCCACAGTTTTAGTTTCAATACTCAGTTCAAAGTTCAGTTCAATCTTGCTTGACCATAGCACATAGTCACCAGTTATTTAACTGTTAAATTTTAGTAACTCAGTCTACATACTATCTTAGTATTTGCTTTATACATGGTCATGCATTTTCAGTCTTTACATTTTTATGCATTTACACTCAGTGTCTCATGCTTTACCTTCAGTAGTTAATACTCATGAACATGAACCCACGCATAGAAGCCTAACCCCATTTAGCATACTAGTACATTCAAACATACTGGCCGCATACTCTTTTCTTGTGCTATGATGTCTTATATCATAGGTTTAGACGCTCAGATTCTCGATTGTACTTCGACAAATCATTCTATCAGCAGCAGCTATCGTGGTGAGTCCTCATCTATTGAGGGCATGAGCTTTATTCAGCTATTACAGTATTTCATTATTTTCTTTAGGGAAAAGTTATCATTTTCACCTTAAACTATTCTCGAAAAGTTAAAGACACATCTAAACTATTGAAGCGACCTAATACACACCCATACTACTTAAAAGTGAATTTATTTAACCCTTATAACTGATCTAGTAAAGAAAGTTATATCCACATTCCTACACGCACGTGAAAAAGCCAAAAAAATATTTAAAACTTATTAAAACATCCACATTTCATCATTCAATTGGATTTTAACAACTAATTATATTCAATTACTTTTATTTTTAATATTTATATAGTTTTTATTTTGTTTCTTTACTTTTTTATGTCTTTTCCTCTTTTTTTTTCTTTTCATCTTTGTCTTATTTCATATTTTCTCCTCTCTTTCTTAACTTCATCTTTAATTCCTTTGCTCAATTTCTTCTCTAGCCTCCATGAATTCATCATTGAGTTTACATATATACTTATCCTTTTAACTTTTTTTCAGTATTTTGTGGTAGGTAGTTGAAAATCAAATTGAATTGTGGGTTGTTTGAATTTTACAAAATTGAGTTGTGGGTATCTTGAATTTTATGAGTTGAGTTCTGAATTTCTTATATTTTACTAAATTGCGTAGTGGGTTTTTTGAATTTTGGGAATTGAATTATGAATTTATCAAATTTTACAAAGTCGAAATGGGGGTTTCTTGCATTTACAAATTAGATTGTGAATTACTTGAATTTTACTTAACTAGGTTGTGGGTTTCTTTAATTTCAAGAATTGTGTTTTGGTTTGCAATTTATGAATTGGGTTATGATTTGCTCGAATTTTATTGAATTGGATTTGGGTTTCTCGTATTTTACAAAATAGCAGAAGATTGTGAAATGTTGAAAAAATTAAAGTTATTTTCCTTGTTTGATTCAGGTTGCTTTGATCCGATCAAATTTACTTTTATCAATAAATAGGCTTTGCTCAGATTTAAACTAAAAAACAAAGATTGAAGTTTGTAATTGAAGAAGAAGCAGTAGGCTAGATCTAGTGCAGATACTAAAAAAATTGCTGGAGCTGACTTCCACTTCTAATGGTGACTTCAATTGGACTTCTTTTAGATTTTTAAGCTAGTTGTTTTCCTGTTATTTTCTTTCTCCTTTTCTCTTTTCTCTTTTCTCATTTCTCAAATTCTTGATAACCAAGACAATCATGTTTTTCCGATAATATGGCTTCCCAAAAAACAAACATGTATCTCAGTAGTGTATATGAGATAATTTTTATCTAGAAAAAAAAAAGATTAATCGTAAAAAAAGAAAAAATAAAGTGAAAAATATACTATTGACATGTGTCAGTGCGTGTACACACATTTAAGATAAAATCTGGTTATGACGTTTGAAGGGGTAAATAAATTCACTTTTAAATTGTATAGGTGTGAATTAGGTCACTTCAATAGTTTTGGTGTGTCTTTGACTTTTCGAGTATAGTTTGAGGTGAAAATGATGACTTTTCCCTTTTCTTTATTGTCAGACAGTTTTGGAGTTAGTTGGGGCATGTCTTATCAACTCTTTTATTCCAGTTGTTAGAGGCTTTAAGATACTTTCAGTCAATTAGTTGCTTTCCAGTTGTTATTACACTTCAGACAGTTGCCATTCATATAAATTTCAGTTATTAAAACCTTATGGTATTTCAGTTAAAATTCTGCATATGTTGTTTATCAATTTTATTCAGTTCTCACAGCAGGTGCTCATGGGTTAGCTTGTGATCTCACAGGATCGTAAGCACCGTGTGGCATCTAGGGTGTACTCCCGAGGTATTACAAACTTGGTATCATAGCCTAAGGTTTTAAAGTGTCCTAGGGAGTCTTAAAGACGCATTGAGTAGAGTCTTATGCATGGGTGTGTAGTGCGCCACACTTATGGGAAAGAGGCTACCAGACGTTTAGCAAAAGTTTCCCTTCTTTTAGTGTTCGTATCGTGCGAATGAGTAGGATCTTAAGTTAAACTCTCGATCTAATATAATTTTTCCTTCCGTTTATAGAATATGCCTTATAGAAAGACTGAAGGAAAAAGAACTGGAAACCAGCCAACACCTCCTCCTGTTCAGTAAGATCCCCTGAATGAGAATGTTTCTCATGCAGAGTTCAGAGCTGTATTCACCACTCTAGCACACTCTGTGGCAACCCAAAATATGTGGCTAGCTACTATTCAAGCCAACCCAGTGGCCAATACTAGCGCAGCCAGGATTCAGGACTTCACCCAAATGAATCCTTCTTTATTTTTGGATCTAAGTCTGAAGATGATCCACAGAAATTCTTAGACATAGTATAAAAGGTAACAGACATTATGGGGGTAACTTTCAGTGAGAGTGTTGAACTAGCTGTTTATCATCTACAAGATGTAGCTCAAACTTGGTTTAAGTAGTGGAAAGGGGATAGGGGTATAGAGGCTGGACCTATTAAATGGGAGGATTTTGCTACTACATTCTTAGATAAATTCTTATCGTTGGAGCTGAGGGAGTCTAAGGTGTTAGAGTTCATAAACCTGAAGCAATGTAACATGAGTGTGAAGGAGTACTCCCTCAAGTTTACTCAGTTAACCAGGTATGCCCCTCATGTAGTAGCTGATAACAGGTCCAGGATGAGCAAGTTTGTATTTAGGGTATCTGATAGTATGGTAAGGGAGTATAGGACAACGATGTTGATCAAAGGTATAAACTTGGCAAGGTTAATGGTCCATGCACAGTAGATAGAAGAAGAGAAGATTAAGGAGAGAGAGAGAACAAGAAGGCTAGAACGAGTAGTTTTAACTTCACCCAGTCGAAGTCAAAGGGTGGTAAACATCCTCAATTCTGCCTGAAACCTTTAGTCCCAGCTCCGTCTACGACTAGTGCACCAATGCCCAAATTCAGGAATGATAACAAGGATAAGGATCCAATCTCTAAGTCTTAGGTTAGTGTGAACAGTGCTTAAACAAATCTTTTTTGCCAAAAATATGGCAGGAACTATCAGGGTATTTGTAGAGCTAGCAGCGATTTATGCTTTGGGTGTGCCAAGCCAGGCCATAGGATCAGTGAATGTCCTCAGGAAGGTACGTAGAATCAGAATAATCATTCCCCAGCTCAGTCTGGTCATCTATCTCAACAGGACGCCGCTTTTAGTGCCACCAGTGGGCAGCGCCCAAACAGGCTCTACGCACTTCAGTCCTGATAGGATTAGGAAATTTCTCCTGATATGGTTACTGGTACATTGCAAATCTTTCATTTGCATGTTTATGCTTTGCTTGACCCTGGAGCTTCACATTCCTTTGTAACCCCTTATATAGCGGTCAACTTCGAAGTCAGTCCCGAAACTATAATAGAACCTTTCTCAGTATCTACCCTAGTAGGTGTCTCTATTATAGCCAGAAAGGTATACAGGAATTGTCGGGTCATGATATCCCAGAAAGTCACTTTAGTTGATCTTGTAGAGTTAGAGATGACTGATTTTGATGTTATTCTTGTCATGGATTGGCTACATTCAAGCTATGCTTTAGTTGATTATAGAAACAAAGTTGTTCATTTTCAGTTTTCGAATGAACCAATCCTTGAGTGGAGGGATAGTACTACAGCGCCTAGGGTTAACTTATTTCATACCTTAGAGTGAGAAAAATGATATCCAAGGTATGTGTATATAATCTTGTGCTAGTCAAAGACTTTAGTTCTAAAACTCCTAATCTTGAGTCAGTTCCAGTGGCAATGGAATTTCTAGAAGTGTTCCCTAAAGATCTTTACGGAGTTCCTTTTGAAAGGGAAATCAACTTCAGAAAAGACCTTCTTCCAGATACTCAGGCTATTTCTATTCCATCGCATAGGATGGCCCCAGTTGAACTCAAAGAGTTAAAAGAACAGTTGAAAGACCTCCTAGATAAGGGATTTATCAATCCTAGTATTTCCCTATGGGGCACACCAGTCCTATTCGTGCGTAAGAAAGACGGTTCTCTTAGGATATGCATTGACTACCATTAGTTGAACAAAGTCACAATCAAGAATAAATACCCACTTCCTAGAATAGATGACTTGTTTGACCAACTTTAGGGTGCCATTTAATTTTCTAAGATAGACCACAGATCCAGCTATCATCAGCTTAAAGTAAGAGAAGGTGACATTCTGAAAATAGCTTTTCTAACCCGATATGGTAACTTCGAGTTTCTATTCATGTCCTTCGGTCTCACAAATACCCCAGCAGTCTTTATGATTTTGATGAACCGAGTGTTTAAATAGTACTTGGACATGTTCATCATAGTCTTCATCGATGACATTCTTGTCTATTCTCGTAATGAAAACGATCATGTAGACCACCTCAGAATAGTATTACAGACTCTTAGAGCCCATCAGTTATTTGCCAAATTTAGCAAGTGTGAATTTTGGCTAAGGTCAGCAGCTTTTCTTGGTTACATTGTCTTCGGTGATGGCATCAGAGTTGATCCTCAAAATATTAAAGCAGTAAGAAACTGGCCTATACCAATCTCTCTATCAGATATCAGGAGTTTCTTGGGTTTGACTAGCTATTACCATTTCTTGTCTATTGTAACCCTTATGTCCAGATTGACTCAGAAAAAAGTTAAGTTCCAGTGGTCAGATTCTTGTGAGAGGAGTTTTCAGGAGTTGAAGACTTGAATCACTTCAGCTCCAGTTTTAGCCTTGCTAGATGGTTCAGATGGGTTTGTTTTTTACTATGTTGCTTTTCGAGTTGGTTTGGGTTGTGTTTTGATGCAGAGGCGTAAGGTCATAGCCTATGCCTCTAGACAACTTAAACTCCATGAAAAGAATTATCCTGTCCATGATCTTGAGTTAGCAGCTGTTATGTTTGCCTTGCAAATTTGGAGGCATTATTTATATGGGGTACATGTTGATGTGTTCACAGACCACAAGAGATTGTAGTATGTATTCTCGTAGAAAGATTTGAACTTGCGCCAGAGGAGGTGGTTAGAATTGTTGAAAGACTATGACATGAGTGTTTTGTATCATCCGAGCAAAGCTAATGTAGTGGCAGACGCCCTTAGTAGGATGTTTATGGTTAGTGTGATTCACGTTGAAAATGATAAGACTAGGCGTTAGTTTAATCGATTCAGCCGAAGGTAGTTTGTGGCTGCAAAATAGCTTGGAATCTTCTTTGGTTACTGAAGTGAAAGAAAGGGAGGATATGGATTCTAGTTTGGTTAGGTTAAAGGAGTCTGTCAGAGATTACAAAATAAAGGCTTTCTTTTAAGGGGGAGATGGTTTGTTGCGTTGCTAGGATAGACTGTGTGTGTCGTGTGTAGATGAACTGAGACAACGGATTTTTGTTGAGGCACATGGTGCGCGCTACTCTATTTATCCAGGGGCCACTAAGATGTATAGCGATTTACAGGATATCTATTGGTGGGGTGGGATAAAGAGAGACATTGCACAGTTAGTAGTTAAGTGATTTACTTTCCAACAGGTTAAGATCGAGCATCAAAATCCTAGTGGCTCGGTGCAAGAGTTTATTATCCCCACTTGGAAGTGGGAGGAGGTGAATATAGACTTTGTGATGGGTTTTTCTCGTACTCATCATCAGCATGATTTAATTTGAGTCATTATGAACAGAATGACTAAGTCAGCTCATTTCCTACCAGTCCATACTTCCTATTTAGCTGAGGATTACACCAAGCTCTACCTTCGAGAGTTGGTTAGATTGTATAGTGTTTCATTGTCCATCATTTTAGATAGAGGTACTCAGTTTACCTCTTACTTTTGTAAGGCATTTCAGAAGGGTCTTGGTACCCAAGTTCACCTTAGTACAGCCTTTCACCCTCAGATGAATGGTCAGGCTGATAAGACCATTCAGACCCTAGAAGACATATTGAGAGCGTGTATCCTTGATTTTAGTGGTACATAGGATGATCACTTACCTTTGATAGAGTTCACATATAATAACAACTATTATTCCTGTATTTAGATGGCTCTATTTGAGGCTCTTTATGGAAGGAGGTGTAGGTCTCTAATTGGTTGGTTTGAGGAAGGTGAGGCCACATTGTTAGGGCTTGATTTGGTGTTTGATGCTTTGCAGAAAGTCCATTTAATCAGGGAAAGGATTAGGACAGCCCAAAGCCGATAGAAATCCTATGCTGATATGAGAAGGGGAGACCTTGAGTTTGAGGTTAGTGACTTAGTCTACTTGAAAATCTCTCCCATGAAAAGGGTGAATATGATTAGTAAGAAGGGAAAGCTTATCCCCCGATATGTTGGCCCTTATAGAATTTTGAACCATTTTGGAAAGGTAGCCTATGAACTTGAGTTACCTGGAGACTTAGCATCAGTGTACCCAGTATTTCACGTCTCTTTTCTAAAGAAGTATATTGGTGACCCAGTGGTTGTAGTCCTCTTAGAAAGTGTAGAAGTTCAGGATATTCTCTCTTACAAAGAAATTCCAGTTAAAGTTCTTGACCATTAGATTCGTAGACTAAGGAATAAACAAGTTCCCTTAGTCAAAGTCCTTTGGTGAATCCATTCTGTTGAGGGAGCCACTTAGGAAGCGGAAGCGGACATGCAAACCAAGTACCCTCATCTCTTCTCTAAAAAATCGGACTCAACCTAAGGTAACAGTCTTTCTTAGATTTATTCTACTTCATACTCAATTCCAGCTGCATGCATAACCTTCCCATGTCATTCATCATTCGCAAATTATATTGGTCAGTTACCATGTTTCAGGCTCAATCATACATATTCAACAGGTAATCCTAGTACCTCAGTACCTCTTAGCTTAATCAGTCTCATTTGAGGACGAATATCCCCAAGGAAGAGATAATGTAGGCCCCGTAAGATCCTAAGCTCATCTTACTCTTGCATGTAAAAAGGTGGCCAAGACATAGAATATTTTACTAAGAGTTAGGACTTAGTCATTTCTAAAGCCCTCCAAACTTTGATGAATCTATTCTCAATCTTTCCGATATCGAAAAGTTAGTTTTTAAGTTCACTCATTATCGAGGAAGTCAATAGTACCTCTCGGGTGAGTTTCGAAATTTTTGGACAAGTGTAAGGTCGTGTGTTTGGACGTCAAAAATAGTAGCACAGGGAGATTAGCCCACAGCGCCCCACCCAGTCCGGTGCTGGGGAAGGCTACGCCGCACTGCCCAGAACGGCACTCCGGAGCCCATGGCGCCCTGCCAAGTACGATCCATACTTTTTCTTCAGTTTTATTCTACCTTTTTAAGGGTAAATGGGTCATTTTCCTTTCACCCAATAGGTCCATAACACGGGATTAAAGCCCCAAATACATAATTACTCATCTTTTTCACAAATTCTCTCAAGAACAATGCCCTGGTTTCTTCAAGTCCAAGTTCAAGTTCCAAGCAATCACCAACCACCTCACGAATTCAACTACCAAGGTATGTTAGATGTTCGTCCTTAGGTTCCTTCCACCCTTGGAGTTCAAGAATCCTTTTTAAAACTTATTTATGTTTCATATGTTATAAATTGAAATTGTGTTCATAAATGTGTTGTTGTTGGGTTTCAAACTAAGAAATATATAAGTTCCATGTAAATAAACAAGTATATATATAGATTGATGTAATATCTCATGTCAAACCCTGGAATTGTAAGTTGAATAAGGTAGTCATGATATTCATATGTTGTTTATTCTCATGTATAAGAATTATGCACCCCAAGTGTTTGACAAAATATTTATGTGAACAAATTGTGCGTGGTGATCTATTTGTTATACTTTTAAAGAGGTGATATGGTCCCATTGTCAATGCTATCGAGTCCTGAGGGTATAAAATACCCGAAATTAGATACTTACTTAGTTCCAGTCGCAATAGAATGATTCCCACAGTACCCCAAACAGTAACATTTGATCAGTTAACAGAATCAGTGTAAGTTCAGTCAAGCTTAGTACAGTCTAGTGACCAGTGTCGATTCAGTTGGGAGTAGGATTCAACACCGAGTGAACCCAGGGATGGGGGCATTCCTGTTAGATTAGGGTGTGACCCCTAGTACCAGTCCTTGAGTTACAGAACTACATAGCCACCGTAGGTTGTAATGTCTTCCTTCCAGATTAGGGTGGACATACACTTATATTCCATGAGTCTTCTTACCAAATTAGGGTGGACCCAACCATTGTTAGTAACCCATCCACGATACTAACACCCTTCCAACAGGGGTTACAGGTTGGACCCCAAATCAGTCTATATTAGGGCATGTCGATTAGATGAATGCTCCCACAGATTCAGTTTCAGTACTCAGTTCAGTCTTTCTTGACCATAGCATATAGTCACCAGTTATTTAATTATCAGATTGCAGTAACTTGGTCTACATACTATCTCAGTATTTGCTTTATACGTGGTCTGCATTTTCATTTTTTATATTTTTATGCATTTACACTCAGTGTCTGATGATTTACCTTTAGTAGTTAATACTCATGAACATAAAATCATGTATAGCAGCCTAACCCCATTTAGCATACTAGTACATTCAAACATACTAACCGCATACTTTTTCTTGCGCTATGATGTCTTATATCATAGGTTCAAATGCTCAAATTCTCGATCATAGTTAGACAGATCAGTCTATCCACAAAAGTAATCATGGTGAGTCCTCATCTATCTAGGACATGAGCTTTATTTAGCTATTACAATATTTCATTATTTTCTTTATTGTCGGACAGGTTTGGAGTTAGTTGGGGCATGTCCCATTAACTCTTTTATTCCAGTTGTTAGAGGCTTTCAGACACTTTCAGTCAGTTATTTGTTTTCCAGTTGCTATTACACTTCAGACAGTTGTCATCCGTATAAATTTTAGTTATTAAAACCTTATGGCATTTCAGTTAAAATTTCCAATATGTTGTTTATTAGTTTTATTCAGCGCTTATAGCAGGTACCAGCTCATAGGTTAGCTTGTTGTCTCACGGGACTGTAAGCACCGTGTGGTGTCCAGGGAGTACTCTCGGGGCGTTACAGTCCTCACTCGTGATCAAAGAACATCCAAAAGTATGGATTGGTTGTGATGATTAACACTAATAAATGAAGCAAATGGCATGCGCCATTGATTTATGAGGTAGGTTGTATCAAAACATATGACATCATTGAAGTCGTGGTAGGTATCCCTACAATATGTGTGCACCCACACAACATTCTAAAGTCTCTCAGTATTATCGGAGTCTATACAATATAAAAAATTCATCCTTGGACTGCCAAAAAGAATTTATGTAATACGGCAGCATCGGTGGCAAGTGTTTGGAGCCTCCGTTGCTGAAGAATGTAGTTTCAACAGTCCTTAAGAGTGTATGTCATTCTTTTAGGGCCTCCATCTTTGACTTCCAAGATTCTTATGCTCTTTGAAGGCCTTAGACCCGCAATTTTGTGCGCTACAAGACTTTTCTTCAAAGTCCTGCTCAATTCTCTGTGGCAGGGCAAAAAACGTGACAGTGCAAGACCCAATTCATAATTATGCTATAAAATAACTGTTGTCGCAATGCACTAACCATTATTTATCACATGAAAATTTAACTCTAGCGTTGCAATCCACCTTTTTGCTTTGATTCCTAGCTTTTCATTTTTGGCACTTATCACAACCAAATGTCACATACTTTATTTGACCACCCATTTTTTTGCACTTTTCTTTACAACTCCAAAACCAGTCAATCGACTGTGTTCTTTGTAAAATTCGAATGCGGATTGTACACTACGAAAAGATAGACCTACAACAGGGCCTGTGGTATATTGGTCATCGGTGTAGCTATCATCATGCGTTGCGCCTTCCTCTTCGTCAACACCACCCTTTTGATGATCATATTCCTCATCGTCGAAAACACTTAAATATTCATCTTGATCCAATTGATGAGACCTATTCATCTCCTCATCGACCAAGTTTTGAAGGTCTTCGTCGTCACTGTCCAAATATCGATCTGTACCATCACTAAAGCCACAATATGAATCTTCGTCATGAAGCAAACTATCATTTTTCTCCAACCCCAAAACGTCATTTAATGTTGCTCTTAATTGACTATTCTCATCATTATGATTAATTACACCACAATTATATAATAAAGTACAATGAAATAGTTAAGAGAAATCTAATAGAGTAAATTAGAATGAAATAGTGAAGAGAAAACTAAGAGTAAAGTAAAAGAGTATAGAGGAAGTTTGTTGTGAATAGTTAAAAAAAACAAAGGTGGTTTTGTATTTTTGGAGGAAAAGATGGGCTGATTTTGGAGCCAAAGGACAAACAAATCCTTTTACAAAATTCAAGTCATTCGAGTCAATTTCCGTCGAGTCATTTAGCAACACCCTTTGCTTTATTCACTTCTAGCTCATTTTTGCTAACTATATATGCAATTCTTCCTTTCTTTATCCCATTTCTACAAAAGTTAAAAAGTACAATATACCCAAAAAGGAAATTCAATTAATTAATGAAATATACTTTACAATTAATTTTTCAAATAAAATCAACGCAACTCCATCCTTAAATTATGTGTAAGTATAACCCATATTAGAATATTTTGGCAATAACCACAAATATTATTAATTATAGTAAAAAATCAGACTAACTAAAATAGTTATACTTAAACATGAGTCTAATCATTTTTTTCGAAGAGGAACAAAAACATGGAAATTTTATTATTGTAAACATGTTATAACAGTTATTATGTAGTTATCGGACTTTAAAAGTTTGTAATGTTATTGAATATATCAAAATATTTGCGTGATAATAAAATTTGTGATCAAGAGTAAAAGAAAAAAAAATAAGTTGAATTTCGTCTAAATTAAAAGAGTTAATCTATTAAAAAGATTACCTAAAAAGATATACTACAAAATAAAATGAAACTAATGACATGCACTTTTATATTTCAATCAAAAAAATTTTTGAAAAATTAAATTTATAAATAAATATTGAGCCCGTGCATGCACGGGCTTATAATAAGAGTGAATAAAGCAGCTAAAGGAGGCACAAAGTCAACATGCCTGCTTCAATTACTTCAACCGTAATTTTACTATATCACCTCTAATTAATTATTATATTCCTAATTTGATATTATAAGTCATTTACATATTATAAAATTAATAATATTTAATTAAAAAATAAAATAGACATTTATGACATATCTGCTTCAGCTGCTTCAATCGTAATTTTATCGTATCACCCTTAATTAATTATTATACGTCATCTAAGTATTAAAAAACTAATATATTTAATAAAAAGATTAAAGTGACATAAAATGAAAATTAACTCTGAATATTTTAAATTAACTTGACGACTTATATGAGACCTTCTTAAAAAAATTTCACAGGTATTTTTTAAAGTAATTCTTCTATATAATAAGTGACAACGAAGGAGCTGAAGCAAGCTGCTCATGGTCAACATGCCTGCTTCAGCTGCTTTAACAGTAATTTTATTATATCACCCCTAATTAATTATTATAAGTTATTTATGTATTATAAAATAATAATATTTAAGAAATAAAGTAAAATATACATTAATGACATGACTGCTTCATCTGCTTCAATTTTGATTTTACTATGTCACCCATAATTAGTTATTATAAGTTATCTAAGTATTAAAAATTAATAATATTTAATAAAAAATAGATAAAATGATAAATTAACTCTTAATCTTTTAAATTAACTTGACGTCTTATATGGGTCCATTTAAATTTATTTCAGTGGTATTTTTTATAATAATTTACTATGTCATTACTAATTAGTATAATAGAAAAAAAATTATCATAAATTATGATAATTTAAAAGTTAAATTATTTAAAAATTATAATTGACTATCAATGCCACAGAAGTTTGAACGAGAGTCACATATATTATTTGAAAATTATATAAAAAAGTATTAAAAATTACAATAGTGAACAACTTAAAGTATCTAAAAATATATTTAAAATATAATTAATTATCTAAATTTTATTTGTGCCACATAAATTGAAGTTAAAAATACTTTATATTGGGCCCGTGCTATTATGGGCCCTCGGCATCTAGTTTTTATTATATTATTGAGATAAGCATCTCATATCCTTCAGAACTATGGCCAATGAAATGAGGCCCACATTAAAGTTGTCACGTCAACTAAAAAGAATGAAAAAATATACTAAAATTTAATTCAGGGGTGATATGATCCCCGTAAAGTTGGAATGTGTAGTAACAAATTTGATCATAGTTCGGGATACTAGATGCTTTTATTACTTAATTCTATAATCTTCAAGTTTATCATGCTTCAGCATTATATCCCGTAATATAGAAACTCTGTTAGCCAATACAATTTTCTTGCGCAATTTCCTGTTTATTTCTCCCTCCATGCACTCCATTTTATAATTCTTACAACAATTATAGTTACCTCAACTTTGTCCGACGCACTGAAGATCTTGCTATGTCCAGGAATAGACCGAACTATACAAGATATTGTTTTCATGATTTGAACCTGGTACATTCTGATTACCTCACCTTACTTTCTAATCGTTTATATTTTATTCGATTGCAGTTATACTAGATCAAGTACAGCGATATCATCATCTACTATCATATTATAATTTCTCAAACAGATAAAGAGGTTATTTACGATATATTTTCGGCTCAAGAAAAAGTGATAGACTATTCAAATTTAAAATTCAACGACTTATTAAATTATCCAATAAAGGAAAATTCAGATTTATCGATGAAAACTTGATAAAGTACGTCACAATTATTTCAAACACCAAACATCATCTACTATAATAGATAATTTGAAATGCATATTGAAGGGGAGCCTTCGAGTAACTGGTAAAGTTGCCGCCATGTGACCAAAAGGTCACAGGTTCAAGTCTTGAAAACAGTCTCTGGCGGAAATGCAAGGTAAAGCTGCGCACAATACACCCTTATGGTTAGGCCCTTCTCCGAACCCTGCGTATAGCGAGCACTTTAGTGCACCAGCCTGCCCTTTTTTATATTGGAGGAATGTTAGTTTGGAGTATTGATGAATCCCTTTATTTGGTGAATTTTGATTCTTACAACAATTATATTTAGCACTATTTTGCCTGATGCACTAAAACATCATTTATATGAGGGGTATGGAGAAGTTCAAAAGGTTGTTTTCACAGTTTTGATTCTGTTACCTTCTGATCACTTTGTCCCTAATCTTTTATCTTTTATTCCATTATATTTATATCTCAATAATCTGTCTATATACAGTACTCACTTAAAAATATATATGTTTTATGAAGTTTATCAATGTTTAACTTTTACTCATATCAAATACAAATAAAACTATTCTCAAGTTTCAACCATATGACTAGTAAAAAACAGCATTTCAGTTCCAGATTGCAATGTAAAAAAAAGAGAATAAATTATGTAGATGTATTACTTTGTCTTATAATAGACTATTAATAATAACATATTCCGTGTAATTTTACAAGTAAATAAAAATATTATTTTCAATAGATTCTCAAGCCCAAGAAAAAGTGATAGACTATAAAAATTTAAATACAACGAGTTATATTATTCAACAAAGGAAAATTCAGATTTACTGAAGAAACCTTTATAAAGTATGTCATGAACTCATAATTGTTTCAAGTACGAATCTGAATATCATTATTGGAGCCTAATAAATTCAGATTCACACTGAAAATATCATTTGTTATGCAGTCTCAATTAAGAATATGTCGGCCTAATAATAAGGGATGTTGAATTTGAGCTCTCGTAATAAAATTGACTTTGGAATAAACTATTTTACTTTTAGAGAATTTTTTTTACCATGAGTTCAAATTAGTAAAACTTCAATACATGTACCAAACACAAGTGAGAAACAAAAGGAATCATTAGATATTTTTTATGTCGAGGTTAAATTTTTTGTTATCTTATCTTATCAAAATATATAAATTAAAAACCACAATCTCTATATGCTAACCAATTGTATACAAACAAATATCTTAAAAACTGAATATGCATAAATAATAGTTCAAAAAATAAGATACATTACATGTTAAATCCAAGATCAAATACTTTTCTTTCTTCATTTTCCTTCTTGCATTTGCATCACTCTTCACTGCGCGGTTCACCGGCAGTATCATTCACCGAAAATGCAATCAGTAATCAACGCAACACACGCAATGTACAACTCAGGCTACGGTACTATATATATGTCTTCTATAGTAACGTAGCTTGAGTTGGACATTGAATGTGTTGCGTTGATTACTAATTGCATTTTCGGCGAATGGTGCTATCGGTGAACAGCAACGGAGAGTGATGAAAAAGCAAAGAAGAAAATGAAGAGAAAAACAGATTTTCACTAGCGTAAAACTAGAGACTATGGTTGAAGAGACTAAGTAAATTCGAAATATGTTATAGTAACATTTTGAATCTATGGATATAGATTTGCATTTAAATTTTAAATAATTTCTTTTGGGAGATAAGTTTTCTGCTAAATTTGTGGAATATGTATTTATGGATGTGAATAAATTTGATTTTAATTTTTCCTAATTTTAGTGAACGTGGAAGGAAAATTTGCTTATTTAATGGGTATTTAACAATTCAAGAAAAGAAATGGGTTAACCAAATTATCGTTACAACTTTTTTTTTTTACTAAGATAACTTATACTCTCTCTCTCAAAATAGTTGACCCTGGTTGACTTGACACTTTTCTTAAGAAAATATTTATTTTATCAAATTAACCCTATTAATTATATTTTGAAAATATAGATTTGTTTATATACATTTTGTTTAGTCATTTAATTATAAGGATAATATTGAAATAACATAATAAATCCTATTGATTTCATTAAAGGGACAACTAACTATATTTTGAAATGGATGAAGTATGTTTATTTGAAGAATAGAAATTCAATGGTAAAACAATTAAAAGTAACTAATGACTGTAAATCAAATTTCAATATTTATTGCACTATAATTTCTAAATCAATGATTATTTATTAAACATTAATAGTACACTTATGGAAATTTCTTATCCAATCCCGTACAGAAAATGACCTTTATGAAACAACAACAATAATATACTCAGAATATTCCCACATAGAGAGATCTTGGAGACCGTTTATGAAAACACTATATAAATTTGTTGTAGAACATATTCTACGTAACTTTTTGAATTTAAATATGAGTTTTTAATAAATAAACAAATTTTAAAATTAATTTTGAGGGATTTTGCATAAAATTAGGTGGAGATTAATTGCGGAATTTAGTTATAATGTAAAGGAGTAAATGTGGAGTAATGGGAAAAAAATTGAAACAATAATAAAGTGAGGTAGGGAAAAAATGAAAGGAGAAGAATAGTCACTCAAATTAAAAAAAAAATTGTTCCTAGAAATAGCCTAAGAAGTATCTTACCATAATATTCATATTAATTGGTTAATATTAGATTGAGAAAATTATTTGGGAAATAAGTATAAATTCTAAAAGTTCTAATAAAAAGACAGAGTGTACGCATGCCTTATAAGATTGAACCAAGAAGTCAGCTCCTTTTGTTGTGATTTGTTTCAATTGTAATGAGGTAAAATTGGGTTATCATTTAAATAGAGAAATGGTTAGATGTCAACAAGCTAGTTTGGAAAGATCTCAATCTAGTTATCAATCCTTTTAAAAAAAGTTTTGAAATTTTCTATGGTCTATGAATATTAAAAATAAATATATACATTTTATTCGGAAATGTATTATAATTGTGCTTCCAGTTAACAATATCGTTTAAAAAAAAAAGAAATTTTCAAATAATTGATCAGATTTATGAAGATCAAATTTAAATTGTTAATATAAGGGCATGATATTAATAGCTCGATAGTAAAGAGATCATAATTAATTGTGTAAGATATGTTAAAAGATTTTTTTTCAACGGTTCAAATTATTGGTTGTCCCTTAAATCGGGTCAAGTTATACTTGTTCAAGTTGACTCGATAGTGATACGATCAGCTAAGATTTATTTGGCCACTCCCGAAGCAACCGTTCTTTCTACGTATTAGGCCTAAAAGAGATCATCACTATAGGGCCATTTCAAAGGCCCAGTAACTTGTAGTAGTATTTCTCTAATGGGCCTACAACAATATGCATAGTAGTTTGGAAGATTTTAGGGACCGTTTGGTTGGGAAATAAGTTTTTCGGGATTACTTATCGCTTATCCACCCTCAAGGTCGATAAAAATAACAGTACAATCTCGGGATAACTAATCACAGATAAATTATTCCATATATTTTATCTCAATCAAACATGGATACGCTAGTCGAACTAGTTGTAGTTGTTGGAAGTGGTCTCAATCTTTGAATGTAAGACTGTTCAAGTGTTACCTCATGAAACTAGTCGAGCTACATGTAAGCTAGCAAGACACTAATATTTAGATGTACATGCAGCTAGAGACAGACTTACGTGATGGGTTGGGGTGACATGCACTCTTTAACTTCGAAAAAAATATGGTATATATATATGTATATACCTAAACGAACATTTATATATATTTTTTAAAAGTACATGTGGATGAATAATTATATGTTCATGGTTTTGATATGCTTTATGGATTATGACTTGAGCAGAGGGTATATCGAAAACAAACTATCTACTTTCAGAAGGTTAGGGAAAGATTGTCCAAACCCCATGTGTGGGATTACACCTAGTTTATATGATGTTGTTGTGATTAAAAATACACTCAGTCTTCTCATTTTTGTTTGCTTCAAATCCTCCATGCATTGTAATTTACAATTGAAATGTAGTTTTGTACTAGTCATGTTGTTGAAACTTGAGAATAGTTTTTATTTGCATTTGATATGAGTAAAAGTTAATTATTGAATGAATAAACTGCATACTACGTATATATTTTTAAGTGAATACTGTGTTTAGACAGATTTTTTAAACAATTGGCAAACAATAGTGTAAGAGTAGATGATCATTCCCCTGTACTTAATCTCCTATAACTACAATCGAATAAGAAATAAAATAGTAGAGGTAAGGTGATTAGAATGTAACAGGTTCAAACGGTTAAAACAACCTCTTGCATAGTCCGATGTATTCTCGGACTTTCCCCCTGCACATAGCGGAAGCTTCACTGCATCGAGAGGTAACTATAATTGTTTTAAGAATCAAAAGAACCAACATTCACTTCTAAAAAGAACCATAATTCACCGATCAAAACAACTTCATCAATACATCGAACTAACACTTCCTCAACATACATGTCAAAATCAAAAGCAAATGGGATGATGAAGTATGTTTCTTTGTGGTGTTTTGGTGATGTCTATGATTTTGTATAGCAAGTTTATAACTTTACTTTATGGGTGTCTTGTTTTCTTTATTATCTAGCGGTGTGCCACCCCTTGTTGTTGTTTGTTTTTATGTTTTTTGTTTGTTATATTTATTATCTGTTTTGAGTTGTGGGTCTATCGAAAATAACCTCTCTACTTCATCTAAGGTAGTGATATGAACTGCTGACTCCTTACCCTCCCCAGACGTCTCTTTGTGGGAATATACTGGGTATGTTGTTGTTGTAAACTTCTAAATTTTGATTGCAATTTCAGAAGGAGATGTTATAAAGTTTTTCTCGAAATTTCAACTATGCCGCGTAAATCGAGACATATGGAACACTTAATAGATGATGATTCCCCTGTACTTAGAATAGTACAAAATCAAAAGCAGGAGAATTCATAGAATCAACAATGCTAAGCATATATTGTCACATTTATTAGGAAATAACTGCTTAAAGTATTTCTAACAATTTTATTCAAGTAAAAATGGAGAGTATTAGTTGTACCATTTATCACTAATCCTCCATAAAAATCAGCTCAAAGTTCTGTATGCCTTGCGATCATATTCTTGGCGAAACTGATGTTGAAGAGTTCTTCAACAGAGCAAACAATGACATAGCCATCGTCGTAGATCGGCGGAGAAGAGATTTTAACGGAGCAAATTGAGATTTCGGAATCAAAATAACTGCCAGTAATGGTGAGTTTGTATTGAAGAAAAATTATCGGTATTTCGATCGTAAAATGGAATGTATGGAGAGAGTAATAAATCGGGGAATAATGAAGAGATAAAGTTTTGGTTAGCGGAACTTGTCTCTTACTGGAGATATCAGATATGAAAGCGGATTCAGTCGGAGCAAATATTGTGAAGCCTTTGATGTTGAGTTTACTCCATTAGAGGAAGTAATTGTATAGAATCAAAGTAATGGAAGACCTAGTAACGTAGTCTGAGTTGGACATTGCGCCATTGATTATCGATTGCATTTCCGGTGAATGATGATGCCGGTGAACGATGGCGGCGGAGTGTGATGCAAAAGCAAGGAAGAAAATGAAGAAACAAAAGTATTTAAGAGGTACCATGGCCGAAAATTCTATTTTTGATTTTCTGAGCTTTCAGAATATGGGTATAGGACATTTAAGCGGGAAAAATATTATTGAGTTAAATATATGCATGATATGAGTTAAATGCTTTAGATTTTGAGAATATTATTATAGTAATTAACTATGATTTTATTGCTTCAATGCATTAGATTGTATGGATTTTCTATTTCTCTTACACAATAATTATATTATCTCAAATCTTTTCATATTTTGAACTTAAATATTTTGAATATTATTTATCTTCCATTCTTTGTATGTCTTCTTACTATATTAGAAGAGACAGTGCACTAGGTTTAACAGACATGTCTCCATCGACATGTCTGCTTGGTTAAAGGGCAACATGGTAATTTTAGTTTAAAACAGAGTGATCTAATTGGCTAAAAAGAGTTGTTACTGTAGCATCAATGTAATAAATTGTGTTGACTACATTACCCCTTTTTGTTTATGTCACGTATTACATCATCTATTTAAATGTCGCACTCCCCACAACTGACAACGTTTCCTCAATTATTATATTTGCTTTATTCACTCCTTACTCATCTTTGATAACTGTATATGCAATTCTTCCTTTCTTATCCCATTTCGATAAAAGTTTAAAAGTACAATATACCCAAAAAGGAAATTTAATTAATTAATAAAATATATTTTATATTTAATTTCCCAAATAAAATCAACGTAACTCCAACCTTAAATTACGTATAAGTATAACCCATATTAGAATATTTTGGCAATAACCACATACATTATTAATAAAAATAAAAATAAAACTAACTAAAATAGTTATACTTAAACGTGAGTCTAATCATTTTTTCGAAGAGGAAAAAAAAATCAAAAATTTATTATTGTAAACATGGTATAACAGTTATTATGTGGTTATCAGACTTTGAAAGTTTGTAATGTTATTGAATATATCATAATATTTACGTTATAATAAAATTTGTGATCAAGAGTCAAAAGGAAAAAATTAAGTTGAATTTCGTCTAAATTAAAAGAGATAATCTATTAAGAAGATTAACTAAAAAGATATACTAAAAATAAAATGAAACTAATGACATGCACTTTTATATTTCAATCAAAAATTTAAAATTATTTTGAAAAGTTAAATCTATAAATAAATAATGGGCCTGTGCATGCACGGGCTTATAATAAGAGTGAATAATGCAGCTGAAGTAGCCACGAGGTCGGCATGCCTGTTTCAGTTACTTCAACCAAAATTTTACTATATCACTCCATAATTAATTATTAAATTCCTGATTAGATATTATAAGTCATTTACATATTAGAAAATTAATACTTCTCCATTTCGGAATAAGTGAATTGTTGGGGTATTTATTGATGTTTCAAAATCAGTGAATCATTGATTTTTTTTCAAATTTGCCCTTCTGATTTGACAACCAATTAACTTTTGAAAAGGCATTACAAGGTCAATTTTTTCTTTTTTTGGGGTAAAAATGAAAAGTTGTGTTAAATTTATGTCTTTAATGCCTTTTTCTTAATATGTGTGCCAAATTCAACAATTCATTTATTATGAAACAGAGGGAGTAATATTTAATTAAAAGAAATTAAATAGAAATTTATGACATATGTGCTTCAGTTGCTTCAATCGTAATTTTATCGTATCACCCTTAATTAATTATTATAAGTCATCTAAGTGTTAAAAACTAATAATATTTAATAAAAATAAAAAATAAAATAGACATAAAATAAAAATTAACTCTTAATATTTTAAATTAACTTGACGACTTATATGAGACTTTTTAAAAAAATTTACAAGTATTTTTTTTAAAGTAATTCTTCTATATAATAAGTGACAATGAAGGAGCTGAAGAAAGCTGCTCATGGTCGACATGTTTTCTTCAGCTGCTTTAACACTAATTTTATTATATCAGCCCTAATTAATTATTATAAGTTATTTATGTATTATAAAGTAATAATATTTAATAAATAAAGTAAAATAGACGTTAATGACATGACTGCTTCAGCGGCTTCAATTGTGATTTTACTATAGCACCCATAATTAGTTATTATAAGTCATTTAAGTATTAACAAATTAATAATATTAAATAAAAAATAGATATAAAATAATAAATTAACTCTTGATCTTTTCAATTTACTTGACGTCTTATATGGGTCCATTTAAAAAAATTTCATAGGTATTTTTTACAATAATTTTACTATGTCATTTCTAATTAGTAGAATAGAAGAAAAATTATTATAAATCACTATAATTTAAAATTTAAATTATTTAAAAATATATAATTGACTATCAATGCCACAGAATTTTGAAGAATGAGAGTAACATATATTATTGAAAATTACATAAAAAAGGTATTAAAGATTACAACAGTAAACAACTTATAATATCAAAAAATATATTAAAAATATAATTAATTATCTAAATTTTATTTATGCCACATAAATTAAAATTTAAAAATAATTTATATTAGCACGGGCCATTGAGATAAGCATCTCATATCCTTCCGAACTATGGACAATGAAATGAGGCACACTTTAAAGTTGTTACGTCAACTAAAACGAATGACAAAAATACGCTAAAATTTAATTCATGGGTGATATGATCCCCGTAAAGTTGGAATGTGTAGTAACAAATTTGATCATAGTTCGAGATACTAGATGCTTTTATTACATAATTCTATTATCTTTGAGTTTATCATGCTTCATCATTATATCCCATAATATAGAAATTCCGTCAGCCAATACAATTTTCTTGCGCTATTCCCTGTTTATTTCTCTCTCCATGCACTCCATTTTATAATTCTTACAACAATTATAGTTACCTCAACTTTGTCCGACGCACTGAAGATCTCGCTATGCCCAGGGCTAGACCAAACTATAGAAGATGTTGTTTTCACGATTTTAACCTGTTACGTCTTGATCTCCTCACCTTATCTTCTACTCGTTTATTTTTTATTCGATTGTAGTTATAGCAGATCAAGTACAGGGATATCATCATCTTCTATCATATTATAATTTCTCAAATAGATAAAGAGGTTATTTTCGATATATTTTTGGCTTAAGAAAAGTGATAAACTATTCAAATTTTAAATTCAATGACTTATTAAATTATCCAACAACAACAACAACAAACCCAGTGTATTCCCACATAGTGAGGTCTGGGGAGGGTAAGATGTACGCAGTCCATACATCTACCTCTAAAGAAGTAGAAAGGATGTTTCCGATAGATCCCCGGCTCGAGACACGGAATACTAAATAAATTCATAGTAAAGCATGGAACAAGATGGCATAACATAAATACAATTCCCACAAGTAATAGTAAATAGAGAAAAGTAAACAGATTCGTAATAAAGCATGAAACAAGGTATCATAACAAGAATAATACCCCCACCAAGTAATTCCCTACACTAGCGACCCAAACTGACCCTAGCCTTCTACCCTAATTCGCGTCTTCCAGATCTTCCTATCTAGGGTTATGTCCTCAGTGAGCTGTAACTACTCCATGTCCCGCCTAATCACCTCTCCCCAGTACTTCTTTGGCCTACCCCTACCCCGCCTAAAACAATCTAAAGCTAGCCTCTCACACCTACGAACCGGGCATCCATGCCACTCCTCATCACGTCTCCGAACTATCTCAATCGGACTTCCTGCATCTTATTCTCCATTGGATTCACACCAACCTTCTCCCTGATAGTCTCATTCCAAACTCTATCCCCCCTAGTCAGCCTATACATCCAATGCAACATCCGCATTTCCACCACCTTCATTTTTTGAATGTGGGAGTTCTTAACTGGCCAACACTCCGCTCCATACAATATGGCCGGACGGACTGCCACCCTGTAGAATTTTCCTTTAAGCTTGGGCGGCACCTTCTTGTCACACAGTACCCCCGAAGTGAGCTTTCACTTCATCCATCCCGCCCCAATACGGCGCGAGATATCCTCGTCAATCTCACCGTTACCCTGAATCACGGATCCGAGATACTTGAAACTATCCCACTTACATACCACCTGTGATTCCAACTTCACTACCACCTCATTCTCCAGCCTCACATCATTAAACTTTCATTCCAAATACTCTGTCTTGTTCCTACTCAACCTAAACCCTTTAGACTCAAGAGTTTGTCTCCACACCTCTAATTTATCATTCACACCCCCTGCGTCTCATCAATCAAAACTACATCATCTGAAAAAAACATACACCAAGACACCTCTCCTTGAATACGCCGCGTCAACACATCCATCACCTAAGCAAACAAAAAGGGACTAAGAGTAGATCCCTGATGTAATCCTGTCAAGACAGTGAAATGCTCTGAGTCTCCTCCCGCCGTCCTCACCTGAGTTTTAGCTCCATCATACATGTCCTTAATTGCTCTGATATATGCCACCTTCCTAGCTAACTTGTACTCTTTTCTGTTTACCCGCTTCTCTTCTTCATCCTTACTCTCAACCAACTTAGCATACGCCCTTTCTTGGTCTCCACTTTCTTCTTAACATCTTCATTTCACCACCAATTCCTCCGATGATGCTCGACCCGGCCCCCAGAAACAGCCAATACCTCACTAGCATTCTTCCTGATGCACCTAGCCACCCTATCCCACATACTATCCACGTCCCCCCTACACTCCCACACCTCCATTCCGGCCAATTTCTTCCCTATCTCCCACGCATTCACTGGCGTCAAGCCACCCCACTTAATTTTAGGTCTATACTCCTCACCCCTTCTTTTCCTATCCTTCTTTATACCTAAATTCATAACCAAGAGCCTATGCTGGGTCGAAAGATTCTCACTCGGGATGACCTTACACAACACTTTATCCCCTTTCCTAAGCAATAAAAAGTCAATATGGGTCTTGGCTATCGTGCTTTGGAAGGTGATTTGGGAAGCCCGAGTTTACCATCACCAGCCCAAAAAACCTCACAAAATCCAATAGAGTAGCCCCCTCTTCATTTCTTTCACCAAAACCAAAACCACCATGCACATCACCAACGCCTTTCGGTAACGCCCCGATGTGCCCATTGAAATCTTCTGCCACAATAATCTTCTTCGAGCTAGGCACGCCTCTCACCACCTTATCCAAAGCCTCCCAAAATCGTATCTTCTCCTCCCTATCCAAGCCCACTTGCAGCGCATAAGCACTACATACGTTCAGGGTAAACCCCCCAATGACCAACTTAATAGTCATCAACCTGTCGTTGATCCTCTTTACCTCTACTACCTGACCTCTAAGCTCTTCATCTACTAAGATGCCAACTCCATTCCTACGCCTCTCGCTCCCCGAGTACCAAAGCTTGTAACCATCCACATCCCTAGCCTTAGACCCTACCCATTTGGTCTCTTGAACACACGCAATATTAATCCTCCTCTTTTAAGAATCTTTACAAGCTCTATGGACTTACCCTGAAGAGTCCCTATATTCCAAGACCCCACTCTCAGCCTACTAACTCTATCAACACATCTTCCTCTACCGCCCCTGAGGCCAAAACTTGGCCTCCCTCCCACCCTCACCCTTTCCTCTTCCCCCGCCCCCATAACAGCCCCCCGCCCTAACCCCCTCAGACATGACCCTATTCGACCATCAATGCCCACAGCCACTAATATAAGAAAATATAAGAAAATATAAACAATGGTAGTAACAAAGCAGCAGCAGAAAATACAAGGCATACACAAATTAGAAGAAATAATCAAGAAACAAAATTAAACTCAAATAGGTAGAAAAAACAAAACCAAGGTAAGGACAAAACTAACAGTAAGAAAAATAGAGCACACTAATGGCCTGGCACCAAGGACAACCAAACAAATAATAAGGAGCGGTGCAAGTCACGAAAATACTACAACAAACACGCAAGTGAAGATACAGGAGATAGTACGATAAATAATATGAAGCAACATAAGAAGTTCAAAAACAACAAGACAATAAAGACACCCTCAAAGCACACACTATATCCAAATTTTAAGAACAACAACTACTAGAAATCCAAATAACAAATAGAAAATCCCATACAAATTACAGGCAACAAAAATATCAAAAAAATTGCGTGATAAAATAAATTTCAAGGGTTAGAAGTCACCGAAATACGTATATCATGTAATTTGCTCTTGCTTGTTGTGCTGGAACCCGGTAAATTGGATCGCAGGAATCACTTTGCCGGAAAGTCGTCAGCTCAAATCTGGACAGTAGTTGCAATATCCGGTAGAGACACCCACCTAGATTTTCTGGCTCCGCCGCCTTCACCACCAACGTCCGTTGAACCAGTTCGCCAAATCCGGGTATCACAATAGAGTTTACCAATAAAGAAAAATCCAAATTTATCGATGAAACCTTGATAAAGTATGTCATAATTATTTCAAACACCAATCATCATCTACTATAATGGATAATTTGAAATGCATATTGAAGGGGAGCTTTCGAGTAACTGGTAAAGTTCTGCCATGTGACCAAAAGGTCACGGGTTCAAGCCTTGGAAACAACCTTTGACGGAAATACAAGGTAAAGCTGCATACAATACACCTTTATGATGGGGCCCTTCTCCGGACCCTGCGCATAACGAGTACTTTAGTGTACTAGCCTGTCCTTTTTTTATATTGGAGGAATGTTAGTTTGAAGTATTGATGAATCCCTTTATTTGGTGAATTTTGATTCTTACAATAATTATATTTAGCACTATTTTGCCTGATACACTAAAATATCATTTATATGAGCGGTATGGAGAAGTTCAAAAGGTTGTTTTCACAGTTTTGAATATGTTACCTTCTGATTACTTTGTCCCTAATTTTTTATCTTTTATTCCATTATAGTTATATCTCAATAATCTGTCTAGATACAGTACTCACTTAAAAAATATATATGTTTTATGAAGTTTATTCATTCAATGTTTAGCTTTTACTCATATCAAATACAAATAAAACTATTCTCAAGTTTCAACCATATGACTAGTACAAAACTGCATTCCAGTTGCAAATTGCAATGCAAAAAAAAAAAGAATAGATTATGTAGATGTATTATTTGTCTTATAATAGACTATTAATAATAACATATTCCGTGTAATTTTACAAGTAAATAAAAATATTATTTTCAATAGATTCTCGGGCCTAAAAAAAAGTGATAGACTATAAAAATTTAAAATACAACGAGTTATATTATTCAACAAAGAAAAATTCAGATTTACTGAAGAAACCTTTAAAAAGTATGTCATGAACTCATAATTGTTTCAAGTACGAATCTGAATATCATTATTGGATCCTAATAAATTCAAATTTGCACTGAAAATATCATTTATTATGCAGTTTCAATTAAGAATATGTCGACCTAATAATAAGAGATGTTGAATTTGAGCTCTCGTAATAAAATTGACTTGGGAATAAACTATTTTACTTTTAAAGAATTATTTTTTACTGTGAGTCCAAATTAGTAAACCTTCAATACATGTACCAAACACAAGTGAGAAACAAAAAGAATCATTAGATATTTTTGATTTGAAGGTTAAATTTTTTGTTATCTTACATTATCAAAATATATAAATTAAAAACCACAATCTCTATATGCTAACCAATTGTATACAAACAAATATCTTAAAAACTGAATATGCATAAATAATAGTTTAAAAGATACAATACATTACATGTTAAATTCAAGATCAAATACTTTTCTTTCTTCATTTTTCTTCTTGCATTTGCATCACTCTTCACTGCGGGGTTCACCGGTAGTATCATTCACCAGAAATGCAATCAGTAATCAATGCAACACACGCAATGTACAACTCAGGCTACGTTACTATATATATGTCTTCTATAGTAACGTAGCTTGAGTTGGACATTGAATGTGTTGCGTAATCAATTGCATTTTCGGTGAATGATACTGCCGGTGAACGACAGCGGAGAGTGACTCTTTAGTCCTTTGGGACTTCACTTTAGTCCTTAGATATCAATTTCCTTGCCCAAAGGTAGGAAACAAGTTGACAACTGAAAGAGGATACACTACCCTTCCACCCTAGGACAGGTTCATTCAGGAACTGAAACTGAACTATTCTGTTTCAACCGTCGACTATGGCATAGCAGGAATGAAGCCAATCCATGTCGAGAATGACATCAAAATCAGTCATCTCTAACTTGACTAAATCTGCTGATGTGAATTTCTGAAATATCATTACTGGGCAGTTTATGTTATCAGTAATATCAGTTACTAGCATGTCATATTATTAGTATACAGACTCAGAAATCACAAAATCATGTTGTCAATTACAGTTATGTATTTATGCATGTATTCTCACGTTTATGTTAGACACTCAGTTAGCATTAGTCATGCATGTGAACCATCGCATATAGCCTACTTCACATGTATACTCGGTACATATGTACTGACGCATTCACACTATGGTGCTTTCTTTTTATGTTACACCATAGGTTCAGGGACACAAGTTCTAGATCAGCAGTAGATTCCAGATTTAACCGTCAGAGTAGAAGTGAGTCCTCATCCTTCGAGGACATAATGATTTTCTAGTATCTCATTGATTGGCTTATTAGTTGGAGTTAGTTGGGGACATATCCCATCAACTCCTTATTCAAATTCTTCAGACAGTAGAGGCTTTCAGACTAGATGCAGAGACATACGGCCGTAACTATGAGTTGTATTACGTCCAGAGATCAGAATTCTAAGAAATTTTCTAAGTTCCTGAAACTAGGGTGTTTTAGTCTCCCCCACTAGGAACATTTGTCCTCGAATAACGGACAAGGTAGGGGTAACCACATGCAAGAGTCATTTGCATTATGTTATCAAACATATTCCCAATTTTTAACAAAGTTAGAAAATAAAGAGAAAAAAATATTAATCTTTCCTTTAATAAACTATGAAAGCAAAGATGTGTGGAAGACATATACCTTCCGCACAAATCCCAGGAACAGAAAACAAATGAAGATATTTGGAGTTCATGTCCTCTTCCGTTTCCCATGTAGCTTCTTTCACCTTATGGTTCTGCCAAAAAACCTTAACTGAAGCCACATCCTTGGTCCGCAACCGACGAACCTGCCTATCCAAGATCTCAATCAGATCCTCTTCATAAGACGAAGAATCAGTGATAACTAGTCCTTCTAAAAGAACAATCGAAGAAGGATCACCAATGCACTTTCTCAATATGGAAACATGAAAGACCGGATGAACCAAGCTCAAGCTAGAAGGCAACTCCAGCTTATAAGAAATATTACCAACTTTTTACACAATCTCATAAGGACACACATACCGGGGACTGAGCTTCCCATTCTTTCCAAACTGTACCACTCTCTTCATGGGAGATACCTTGAGGAAAACCTTATCCCTAACCTCAAATTCCAAGTCTCTACACCTAACATTTGAATAGGACTTTTGGTGACTTTGGGAAGCCTTAAGTCACTCTCGAATCACCTTCACTTTCTCCATAACCTGGTAAACCAAGTTGGGACCAAACATGTCCACTCACCAAGTTCAAACCAGCCAATACGAGATCTATACCTCCTACCATACAATGCCTTAAAAAGGGTCATACTAATTCTAAAATGATAGTTGTTGTTGTAGAAAACTCCACCAAAGATAGATGCTTAACCCAATTGCCACCATAATTAATAACATAAGACCTAAGTATATCCTCCAATGTTTGAATAGTTCTCTCCACTTGCCCAACCCTCTTTGAAAAGACCGACAGAAGTGAGATGTAAACTACGTGACACGATAAAAAATAATAGAAATAGGCACCCCATCCAGCTTCACAATCAATTGAATATACAACTTAGTATAATCCTCCACCAAAAAGGTAGTCCGAACTGGCAAAAAGTGCACAGACTTAGTCATCCTATCCCTGATAGCCCAAATTAAATTATATTAACTCCGAGATTGAGGAAAATTGGTAACAAAGTCTATATTGATCACTTCCGACTTCTATTTGGGTAAATCAATTTCTTGATACAACCTTTCTAGCCTTATGTGCTCAACCTTAACCTGTTGACATACCATGCATTTAGGTATAAAATTAGCTAGATCCCTCTTCATGCCATTCCACTAATAGATCTATTTGAGATTATGATACATCTTAGTCGAGCCAGGATAAACAACATAGCGTGACTTATGCGCCTCAACCAAAATCCTTTGCACAACCCATTAACATCAGGAACACATAACCTCTCTCGATATCGTAAAGTACCAACACCACCAATCTCAATCACCACTACCTTTTGCCCACCAACATCACTTTTTATTTTCTTTATGATAGGATCTAGCACTTGATTCTCCTTAATCTCAGCACCAAGAGATGATCAAACCACTTCTTGCTCCACCACACCACCATCCTTGAAGTCCAAGAGGCAAATTTCAAGATTGGCCAAGTTGTGAATATCCTTTACCAATTCTCGCTTTCCTTCTTTCACATGAGCCAAACTCCCCATGGATAACTTGCTAAGACCATCAACAACCACAATAGCCTTACCTGGGTGATAGTGATGGCTTATATGATAATCCTTGAGAAGCTTAAGCCACCTCCTCTCCTGAGATTAAGCTCTTTCTAAGTGAACATATATTATAGACTCTTATGATCAGAAAAGATATCCATATGACCATATAGATAATGCCACCATATTTTCAAAGCAAACACAACCGCCAATAACTAAAAATCATGAGTAGGATAATTCTTCTCATATACCTTCAACTGCCTGGAAGCATAGGCAATCACCTTCCCATGCTGCATCAACATACAACCAAGCCCTACCCGAGATACATCACAATAAACCACGAACCCATTATTGCCTTCCGATAAAGTTAAAATTAGAGGAAAAGTTAACTTATCCTTCAACTTCTCAAGACTCCCTTCACAAGCATTTGACCAAGAAAACTTAACCTTCTTTTGAGTTAACTTAGTAAAAGGAGCAGCTATTAACAAAAATCTTTCCACAAACCGCCTATAATACCTGGCTAAACCTAAGAAGCTCTGAATGTCAGATGGAGTCGTGGGTCTAAGACACCTCTTCACCACAATAACCTTCTATGGATCTATCATGATCCCTTCACTAGAAATAATATGCCCCAAGAATGATATCGAAATCCACCATATCTAACTCAAACAGATCCTCCAAGATCTGTTTGCCACCAATAGCTACCACACCCCCTATAGACTCTCTTAGCAATAATCGAGTCACTTACCAGGGTAGAAATAAAAAAGGGATCCAAAATAACTTTTAGATTGAAACTAAAAGATTTGCCACATAAGGATTCACATAGGAGAGAATAGACCCTGGATTAAGCAAATAATATATGTACGAGAGAAAATTTATAATGTACTAATGTGATGCCTCAGATTCTTATTGAGATACCAAAGCATACAACCTATTTCGACCAACATTAAAAATAGGATTAGTAATAGAATCAAATGCCACACCACCAGGTGTAGGAGCAGAAGATGAAGCCACCAGAATCTTATTCGCCCCCGTAGCAACCTTATTAACTAGAAAATCCCTGAACCGATGGCCTGCCTGGACACACTTGAACCATTTATCCTTTCCTTCATTGCAATAACCCCTATGAGGACGACCATAGAACTGACAAGGAGGACATAAAGAAATTGACTGACCTCCACTTGCCTAAGATTGGACACCCTGCAACTGGAAATTATCACCACCATGATGACGCCTGTCGCCTGACTGGTAAGTAGCACTAGCAGAAGAGTAGGAACAAGAACTCCCTTAATTCCTTTTTTATCATTTGCCACCATCTCAACCACCCTGAGACTGAGCACCTCTTTGGTTAGAAACCTGTTTCTTTTACCCTGCCTATCTCTAAACTCCACCTGCTTCTTATTTTCATCATCTACTTGTTGCATATGAACAGTTAATCTAGAGATGTCCATATTCTTAATCAGTAAGGCAGTCTTGGTCTCCAAAATCAAATCTCGATTTAACCCAGAAGTGAACTTCCTCATTCTAGCTCGTATATCAGCCACCAAATAAGGAGCATACCTTGACAATTGGTGAAACTTTAAGGTATATTTCTTGATAGATATCCTCCTTTGTTTGAGATTCATAAACTTTTCCTTCTCTATTTTCCTTAAATCTTGAGGAAAGAAACGATTCAGAAAAGTATCAGAGAAAGAATCCTATACGGATGACTCTCTCATATCTCCTCTATCCCTATCCCATTCTTATACCACTGATATGCAACCTCTTTGAGCTGATAAGCTATAAAGTTTACCCCATCCACATTAGTGAACTTCATCACCTAAAATATCTTCTCTATCTTATCCAAGAATCCCTGTGGATCTTCCTCCACTTTTACTCCAGGAAAAGTGGAAGGACCCATCTTTAAAAATTGGCCAATACTTGTGGCCTCAGATGACAAAGCACCAGACACATCCTGCTCATCCTGAGCAGCAACCAATTTACCAGTAACATGAATAGATTGCTGGAATTCCGTATTAGTCACCTTGCTTTAAGGAGGACTAGTAGCAACCGATGAAACTTCAAAACTATCAGGAATAGGACCCTATGATCAAAGATAAACCCCAGAAGTAGGATGCACCCCATTAGCATCACCCCTAGATGGGATAGAAGAATTTTCTTTTATTCCAAATCTATGAGGTATGATCTAATAGATGAACAAACAAGGATTAGAGAAGATTCCAGGACTGAGACTCCAAGCTTGAAAATAGAATACCAAGAAAGTAAAACATTCCTAAATACCTTGTAGCCTTTCCCTTATGAGTGTGAAGCACTACACACCCCTAAAAGAGACTCTACTCAACACGGCTTTATGGACTCCCAATTGACCATGAACCAAGGCTTCGATACCAACTTGACATAACCCGCCCTGGGTCCTTATCGTAATGGGTGTCCCAAGTCCGACCAGGACCAGAGACCACTACCGTTACCCAACCCAACCTCCAGCCGCCTATCCTGAGTTGGCTAAATTTTGAGCATGTAACAAGATAATATATAGCTCACATAAATATTGGGAATAGATCACAACTGTGATCGACCCAACCGAGTCCAACCATCCCATGCCAAAAGTCCAACCATACCAAACCATAGCAAATCAAGGGCCATAACTAGGACTTAACCAAAGATATTCCAAAATATAATATAATTAATCCTAAAATAAAATAGAATGAAATAACCAATTGTATCATCCAATGATGTCAGCCCACTGGCTTATTCCAATGCCAAGGCCGACACCCATACCGATCCCTTCTATTCCAACCCATAGAAGTACCATAAATCCTCTAACAAAAAGAGTAATGAAATCCGATTGGGACATGCCCCCAACCATAGCCAAAACCAATCTCCAAAATAAAATTAAAATATCCAGAAATATCCATAACATGAAATAGATATTTTCAAAAGGATGGATGCTCACCACTTCATTCCAAATATTGACCCCGAGTCAATCACTATATAAGAGGAGTAGAATGGTCGGTTCCTGCATAGCATGGGTATACAACCGCCAGTAGATGAGGTTAGCGAGTGACCACTAACATAATAGGGAAAAGTGTCCATGTTTAGCATGCCTTTAAAACCTTTACCTGGGCTGTGTAGATTTCCCATCTTAAACCACCCACGGGCTATATGGGTTCAACTTTCCCTGCTAAAAGGGCCCCAATACATGTAGTCGCACGACCAGGAAAGTATCCCATAGGATGAATAGTATATCCCCCAAATATAGTGTGACCTCATGCACGCGATCACCAAGACCAACCTCATATCAGCAAACATGAGTTTTTAGTTTTGGTACCCCTAAGACCTCCACCTTTTATGACTTAGCTATACCTCCCCCCATATTTTTTCAATTAAAATTAATTTCCAAATAACCATATGATTATCCATTTATTAACCAAGTCCATTGATATTGGTATCGTCATACCAATCCTTACTTGTAAGTATCATCCTTAGCTAACCATTTATAGGTTTAAGGGGACTTTCAAGTGCCCTTCCATTTACCATATTAAACCACTTGAGAAACTTCTGTGTTCCCCACAAGCATTACCAATTAGCCTTTTTCCTTTTCAAACTATTTAAATCATGTATAATTCCTCTATCAAGTTTTAAAACATGCAAGAGTTCCATTAAAAGTAGTCAATGCAATGAACATATTTTTATAAGCATTTTGTCAAACAAATTGGGGGCATAATATGACCAAAACCAATTCCAATTACCATTAAACCATTTCCATGCAATCTAATTATCCAAAACTACCATTAATGCATATAAAATCACAATTAAAACCATAGGAAACCATAACCAACCATTTATTATCAAAACCCCCAAATCATATTTGAAAACCAAAATCATATAATTAATAAAATCATGAAAACATTCATACAAACCATGCCCTTAAGTAAAATTAACAATGAGGGAAGAGAACATTCCTTAAACCAAGATGATGACAGAAAGAAATCACCAAGATAAGCCCCAGATTGATCCTTTAGTTAAAACTCTAGCTCCCTTTGCCCAAATGCTCTTGAGAGAATTATAGAGTGTTTAGGAAGATTTTATAAGTGTTAATAAATAAAATAATAGGGTAAATAACCTTCCAAGTAGTTTAGAAGCCGTAGGACCCTATACCCTTACTTAAGTTGGACTAAAATCTCGTTCACAGGGATATAACTGACACACGAGTCGTACCCCCCGATACAATTGGTATCCACCACTTGTAACCTGAACCTCCACCCTTGAACCAAACCTTATCTAGTATACAACTCATCCAACCAAGTCGTAACCATAACATACGATCTATACCCTTTATCCAGACCCCTGATAGATTTACACCCAAGGAAGATTTATATACTGTCTAACAAACGAGTCCTGGGTACGGCTCATACCCTGGCTTATGACTCAAGATGAGCCACTCGTACTTAGATCCAACCTACGTAACCAAGTCTAAGATTAAGTTAAGAAACCAAACGATTCACAACCACCAATATGACTCAGATCCCTAAGTGGTATCCATTCCAGCAACCAATATCTATCCCACCAACCAACACTGGTCAGTATACAACTAGACCATACTATCCATACCCTAATATATGGATAGTACCCATGAGTCGTATTGGGTCCAGAGATCAGAATTCCAAAAAATTTTCTAAGTTCTAGAAACTAGGGTGATTAAAAAATGTCATGCCTTCTTGGCGTATCCTTGAGATGCACTAAGAATACCCTCTATCATCTTACCATAATCCACAATACTCCGTAAAGAATCCCCAAACACAACCATCTGAGATGTAGCCAACTGAAAGAAGACATCCAAACCTTTCATAAACTTTTAAATCTTTTAAGACTCGATAGAAATACTATCATAGAAATATCTAGACAGGGAATAAAAGTATGCCTCATACTCAAAAATTATCTTGGTGCCCTTCTCCAAATGATCAAACTTATCCCGTATATGGTCTCTCTAACTAAAAGGCATAAATCTCTCTAGGAAAGCCTCAACAAATCGATCCTAAGTCATCTCAGGAGAATTATGAGGTCTATAACTAATAAGCGACCTCCACTAATCTGTCATTGCATCTCCCAACTGATAAGATATAGTATAAGCTACACCATTCATGAAAAAAAGTGAAACACAACTCATAACACAATGTATGAAAGAACTTCACACGATAAAGAATAAAATAAGAAAAGTTTCCTAAAGATGTCCTATAGCCTCTTGAAGATAGATACGAACGTCTATGTACCGATCTGTGAGACTCTTTTAGACATCCTATTCTTACATAATTGAGACCAATAAACCTGGATGCTCTGATACCAATTTGTCACGAACCAAAAATACAATGGTCATGATAACACTTGTCGCAGCGCACCTTAACAAGTTAGCTTATCATCTGAACTAATCAAAAAGACAAAAATACCCCAAGGTAAGGCTTCTAGAATAAAGCATCACCATAAAAGTAATCATAAAAATGTGGACAGAACTTATCTAAAATACCAATTATGCCCAAAACCATGTGTCAATAGTGTAAGAACTACTAATATAATCCAGGAGTCAAATACATTAGAAAAGTAACCAAAAAGAAATAATATTTGTCTCTGAATACTAATAAAGACATAACTACTATAGAATGATAGAGGTGAACTTCGGATAGATGAATGTCTAACCGCTACCTTGAAAGCTCCAACAATCGCCTGAGTCAAGTAAGATGAGACGTACTCGAGCTAGGACCTACACCAAAAGGACACAGCAGGCATGAGCATGGTCTACTTATACTCAGTAGGTATCATAGGACAACCAAGCAAAGTAGTAAATAAAGCATATAAAATATACACTAAGGGTACACCACCTGCAATCAGAAAATGTTCCACAATGGTAGCCTAGACCACTTGCACTGACAGTTCTAGTATATTGTATCTATTGCAACATCACGCCAATATAGAACACAAGTATGCATTATATCACATATAAGTAGAACAAGGGGGAACATGCATATACAAGATCATCAAAATATAAGTAAAAGAAGATAAGACAATTACATAGATGGCAAGTCAATATAGCAATACAATATAATATAAACATAATAAAGTAAGTGCAATGTATATGATGATAATGATGATGATGTACGAGGTTGTCACCCAACCTTCAGGATTATTACACAATCCTCGTATGTACTTACGAAGGAAATCCTTCCAATGAAGGACCCATGGGGGTTCATCTACCCGTATAAAATCCACATATCTCATATCTCCTTTTAGTAACATCCCTCAAAAAGGGTCTTATAAGGTGTTCCAATATATCCTTTACAGCACATCCCCCAAGAAAGGTTTTAAAAAGGTGTTGCTAGTGTTACTTAAGTATTTCCACGGTGGTACTAATGTTTCATGAATGGGTATAATATGTGATGTAATGATCATAACCAATCACAATGAGTACTTTTTGAACATCATATTACTCATCATACTAGTGTATGATGAGGCTATGGGTCAGGTAACCCAATCATATATTTTCCAGTGTTGGGTGGTTGAGTTTTTTGAATAGGTATGACTTGGGTGGGTATGAGTCATATGGTTGGTGATGGGTCATAGGGTTGAGTTTTACTTTACTTAATCTAAAACTTAGTAACTTAACTTGAATTTGACAATTAATGGCTCACCGTGTCTCATATGGTAGGTTATGAGTTGTACTGTTGATTCGTATATAGGACAATGTCCAAACCTTTCCCTTTGATTCTATTCTGTTATGTGTACGGTTTATGGGTACCAATTGTATGATTGGGTACAGGTGGGACTTACAGAGTCGTAGGTTGGTCAATATGGGGGATTGAGATTCAGAGGTGGTTGTACCTTTCTGCGAGAAATTAACAGAGTTTAAGTGGGGGTAATATGGACATTTAACCTTATAGCTCCTTGGGACCCCATGACTTAAAACACCTTTTTGGAGCTTCATTAATCTATTTACAATCAATCAAACACTCTAAACTCCCTCAAAATCTATCAAGGCTCTTGGGGTAAACAAAAGCTAGGGTTTTCTTTAAGATGGTTAATTGAGGCTCATAGGGGTGGTTTTTCTCATCTTCTTCTCAATCTAATGCAAGTTAATATCCCTTATTGTTAATTCTAACTAAACATATTTTATGAATTATTTTTATGGTATAATTGTTGTATGATTTTTGGTTTTCAATGTACTTTGGGGGGTTTTAGTTTTAATGGTTGGTTATGTTTATCCTATATCTTTACATATGGTTTTCATATTACTATGGTGGTTTGAATATTTGGTTGTATGGGAATGGTTAATTGGTACTTGATTTTTGTTTTGAAAATACTATGCCCCCAATGTATTTGATAAAATGTCTATGAGAATATTTTTGTCACATTGTTGAACTTTTAATGGAACTATTGCATGGTATAATTTGGTAATGAAACCATTAATAGTATAAATAGTTTGAATGCATTTTAAAAGGTTAAATGGTAAGCTTTTGGTGGTCATGGTTGGTTTAATTAAAAGCCTTGTGAGATACAAGGAAATCCCCCAAATAAACTAAGCAATGGACTACACTTGTGGGGTATGTGGGATTCCCCCAAGACAACTTAATAATGTAATCTATGGGTACATAGAAACCCTTTCTTCTTAAAAATGATGGCTAACGACATTTCTTGCCAGCTATAGTCGATATAAATATACCACTACTTATAGCCTTGGTTAATATTAAATGGAATGGTGGTTTTGTTATGTAGTAATGTTTTTAATTGGGCGAAAATGGTAGGGTGTGATAGCTAACCTAGAAGGTATGAGTCCAATGGACAAACACTAAAAACTTATGTTTGCCAACATTAGGATTAGTCATGATGAACATATATGATACTTACGGGGTACACAGGAATCTCCTAAGTACACCTGTATATATGTATCATAGAGAGAGAAGGTTTCTCAAGAATCCCCTACTCCTATGGTATCTCCAGTTCGTGTAGCTACACACATTAGGGATCGTTCAAGGGGTTACACTAGATGCATCTAGCCCGTGGATGGTTCTAGGATGGTTAAGCTACACATACCCAGGTTAATGGTTTTAAAGGCATGCTAAACCCGGCTCCCTTTCCCAGTGTGGTTATATATATGTATGTATGGTTGTATATATATGTGGTTATTTATTTGGTTTTAAAGGTTGGTATTATTTTATTCTTATCCTGAGTGCATGCTAGCGTTCACCTACTAACCCATCTTCAGACAACTATATCCCCATGCGATGCAGGAACCGGATATTCTACTTCTCTTGCTTAGTGAATGAATTCGAGATCAACTATTAGATTAAAGTCATGAGAATTTATACCCCAAAAGGATCCATTTCATATCATGGATGTCTGTACATACTTTGGTTATTTTATGGATATTATCTTTGGCTATGGTTGGGGGCATATGTTAATCGAATATTATTTTACTTTTGGTTAGAGGCTTTGTAGAACTACTATGGGTTGGCATGGGCGGTGTCAGAAGTGGTGTCAGCCTTAGTATTAGCACTGATATCGTTTGACTGTATTTATGATTGTTCTATCCTATTATGTTATGGACTCATACTTGGTTATTGTTTTGTTTGGTTTTAGTTATTAGTTGGTTGGACTTGTTTGGGTTGGTTACGGTTATGGACCTATCCCAGAGTCTAGAATTGTAATAAATGCTATCTTGTTATATGTTTGAAATTTATCTGACTCAGGGTAAGTGTTTGGAGGTTTGATTGGATAATGGGGGTGGTCCTCGGTCCTAGTTGGACTTGGGATACCCATTATAACGAAGCCCAGTTTGGGTCGTGTCAAGTTGGTATTAGAGCTTTAGGTTCATGGTTAATTAGGAGTCCACAAAGTCGTGTCAAGTAGAGTCTCTTTTAAGGGTGCGTAGTGCGCCATACTCATAAGAGAGAGGCTACAAGGAATTTAGGAAATGTTTCTCTTATTTGTGTTCTATTTTAAAGCTGGGAGTCTATGTTTTGGAATCTTCTCTAATTCCTATTTATTCGTCTTTCAGATAATGCCTCGGCAATTTGAAGTTCATGGAAACTCCTCTGTCCCAACTGGGGACAATATTGATGGGACATGCTCTACTAAGGGGATCTATACTCGGTATAGGGGTTCAATCTATGATTATTTTAGAGTTTCACTATTTCCTTCTAGTTTTTTTCAGGCAGACGTAACAAATGTAGAGTTTCATCAGTTGATTCATAAGACTGCTCAGTTGGTGGCTTCTAAGGCTAAGCGTGATGCATTTGGTATTCCATCTTCGGAGGCCACAAAGGTTGGCCAGTTCATGAAGTTAAGTCCTCCAACCTTTACTGATGTTAAGGTAGAGGAGGATCCTCAGGGTTTTCTAAATAAGATGGAAAAGATATTCAGGATTATGCATGCAATAAATATGGAAGGGGTCGAGTTTTTAACTTATTAGCTCAAGGATATGGTTTACCAATGGTACGAGTAATAGGATAGGGAAAGGAGTGATGTTGATGAGTCATCTTTATGGGAGACTTTCTCCAATGCATTTCTAGACTGCTTCTTTCCTCAGGAGTTGAGAGAAGTAAAAGCAAAGGAATTTATTAATCTAAAATAGGGAAAGATGTCGGTCAAGGAGTATCCCTTGAAATTTTACCATCTATCTAGGTATGCTCTGAAATGGTGTCAAATATGAGGGCTAGGATGAAAAAGTTCACTTCAGGACTATCTCATGAGTTGATCCTCGAAAGCAAGAATACATTGCTAATCAAGGACATGGATATCTCTAGTTTGGTTATTTATATGCAATAGGTGGAGGAGGAAAAGAGAAAATAGGCTGAGATAGGGGAAAGACAGGGTAAAAAAATTTGTTCTCTAAATAGGGTGGTGGTTAACTACAAAATGGTCGAGATGGTGGTAAGTGGCCAAATAAAAAATAGGGGAGTTCTGGTTCTTTCTCCACAGCTTGTGCTCTCTACCCGAAGCAGTTGAGAGACAGGCGTCAATAGGGTGGCAATAACTTTAGGCACAGAGTGACCAATATCAGGCTAGTGGGGCACAGTCGGCTTCATTATATCCTCCTTATAGGTTCTGTGGTCGGTTGCATTGGGGTTTCTGTGATGAATGGAGGGACAGGTGCTTTAAATATGGTAAGCCAGGCCATATGCTTAGAAATTATCTGGTTGGAAAGGTTTCTTTAGGAGCGAACAAGGTTCCAATATCATCTCCGTCCACTTCTACACCGAAGGGTGCTGCTTCTTCAACTTTTTTCTCCTTTTGGTATCAGCATAGTCCAGAATAGGTTATCCGCTCTTACTACCTAACAGAAGTTTGAGGCATCACCTAATGTCGTGACTAGTATGTTACAACTCTTTTCTCATGATATGTATTGTTTACTTGATTCGAGGTCCACTCTTTCTTATGTGGCCCCATTTGTGGCTGTGTATTTTGGTTTTGATCCTGAGGTTATTTTGGATCCTTTTCTTATTTTTACCCAATAGGTGACTCTTGGTTGCTAAAAGAGTCTATAAGGAGTGCGTGGTATCTTTGGTAGTAAGGAGACTTTGGTGGATTTGTTTGAATTAAATATAGTGGATTTTGATGTTATTCTGGGAATGGATTGGTTACACTCGTGCTACGCTTCCTTAGATTGTCGGACCCATAAAGTTTTCTTTAAGTTCCCTGGTGAACCGATTAATGAATAGGCGGGTGGTTCCTTAGACCCTAATGGGAATTTTATATCATATCTTAGGGCTCAGAGGTTAATCTTTGAAGGGTGTCTATAATATTTGGTGCGAGTTAAAGAATCTAACTTGAAAGGTCCTTCTTTACATTCGGTTCCAATGGTGAATGAGTTTCCTGAGGTCTTTTTGGATGATCTTCCTGGTGTTTCTCCGGATAGAGAGGTTGAGATTGGGATTGATTTGGTTCTGGACACTCATCTAATATCTATTCCTCTTTATAGAATGGCTCTGGCTAATTTGAAGGAACTCAAGGAGCAACTTAAGGTTCTTTTGGATAAGGGTTTCACCCATCCTAGTGTGTCCCCATGAGGTGCACCGGTGTTATTCGTGCGTAAAAAGGATATTTCCTTTTGAATATGTATTGACTATCGGCAGTTGAATAAGGTAACGGTTAAGAACAAGTATCCTCTTCCAAGGATAGATGACATATTTGAATAGTTGCAAGGTGCTAAATTTTTTTCTAAGATAGATCTTTGGTTTGTGTATCATTAGCTTAATATTAGGGAGGTGAATATCCCTAAGATGGATTTTCGTACCCGGTATGGCCACTTTGAGTTCTTGGTTATGTCATTTGGGTAAACCAATGCCCCGACGGTATTCATGGATTTGATGAACAGGATCTTTCATCAGTTTTTAGATATTTTTGTCATTGTGTTCATTGATGACATTCTGGTGTACTCTAAGACTGAGGTGGATCATGCCAATCACCTTTGTGTGGTGTTGCAGACCTTGAAAGAGTAGCAGTTGTATGCTAAATTCTCAAAATGTGAATTCTAATTAAACGCTGTCACTTTTTTAGGTCATATTATTTTTAATGAAGAGATCATAGTGGACCCACCAAAGGTAGCGGTGGTTAAGAAATGGCCTAGGCCCACGACTCCAACTAATATTTGGAGCTTCTTGGGTTTAGTCAGGTATTATAAGAGATTTATGGAGAGATTTATGATGATAGCTGCCCCATTAACTAAGTTGACTTAGAAGAAGGTAAAGCTCTCTTGGTCAGATGCTTGTGAGGGTAGTTTTGAGAAGCTGAAGGATAAGCTAACTTCGACTCCAATTTTGACCTTGCATGAAGGCAATGATGGGTTTATGGTTTACTGTGATACTTCTCGGGTGGGATTAGCTGTGATTTGATGTATCATGATAAGGTGATTGCCTATGCTTCTAGGCAGTTGAAGGTGCATGAGAGAAATTATCCTACTCATGATTTGGAGCTTATAGCATTGGTATTTGCTTTGAAAATTTTGTGGCATTATTTGTATGAGCTGCATGTGGACATCTTTTTGAATCATATAAGTCTACACTATATGTTCACTCAGAAGGAGCATAACCTCAAGCACAGACGATGTCCTGAAGTTCTCAAGAATTAGATATGAGTCTTTATTATTACCAAGGTAAAGCTAACGTGGTTGCTGATGCTTTTAGTAGGTTGTTCATGGGAAGTTTGGCTCATGTGGAAAAGAAAAAATGGAAGTTGGTGAAGGATATTCACCATTTGGCTAATCTTGGAGTTTTCCTTTTGGACTCCAAGAATGGTGGTGTGTTGGTATATGAAGTGGTTCGATCGTCTCTTGGTGCAGAGATCAAGCAAAGGCAAATGCTAGTTCTGTCTTGATAAAAATCAAGGGTGATATAGGTGGGCAAAAGGAAATGATATTTGAGATCAGTGTTGATGGTACCTTGTGGAACCAAGGAAGGTTATGTGTTCCTAACGTAGATTGTTTGTGAGAAAGCGTATTGGCTGAGGTGCATGAATCGTGCTATATTGTTCATCCCGATCCAACAAAAATGTATCATGATCTCAAGGAGATGTATTGGTAGAATGGTATAAAGAAGGATGTGGCTGAATTTGTGTCCAAATATTTGGTGTGTCAATAGGTGAAAGTTCAGCACATGAGGCTTGGGGGTTTGTATTAGGAGATTGAATTTTTTGAAGGAAAATGGGAAGTGATCAAAATGGATTTTGTTACCGGCCTTCCTCAGTCTCGAAACCAATATAATTCAGTTTGGGTTATCATGGATAGGATGACAAAGTTGGATCACTCTTTGCCAGTAAGGACTAACTTTTCAACTAAGGATTACGCGAGGTTGTATCTTCATGAGATAGTGAAGTTGTATGGGGTACCTATTTCGATTATCACTAATTGTGGTACACAGTTTTCATCTCAGTTTTAGCGGATGTTTCAGAAAGGGTTGGGGACTAAGGTTAGTCTGAGTACTGCTTTTCACCCATAGACGGGTGGGTAAGAAGAGAGAACTATTCAGACATTGAAGAATATGCTTCTTCCATGCGTGATTGATTATGGTGGTAATTGGGTTGAGCATCTATCTCGTGTAGAGTTTGCTTATAGTAATATCTATTATTCTAGCATTGGGATAGCCCTTTTTGAGGCATTGTAGGGTAGGAGATGTAGATCTCCTATTGGGTGGTTTGATCTTGGTAAGGCGGATATGTTTGGTCCAAAATTGGTATATTAGGCTATGGAAAAGGTAAAGGTGATACAGGATAGGCTTAAAGCTGCGCAGAGTCACCAAAAGTCCAATATGGATTTAAGGCATAGGGACTTGGAGTTTAAGGTTGGGGATAAGGTGTTCCTAAAGGTGTCTCCCATGAATGGAGTAATGTGGTTTGGGAAAAAGGGGAAGCTCAGTCCCTGGTATGTTGGCCCTTATGTGGTTTTAAGAAAAGTTAGTAATGTTGCATATGAATTAAAGTTGCCTTGTAGTTTGAGAATCATTCATCCGGTATTCCATGTCCCTATGTTGAGAAAGTGTATAAGTGATCCTTCGTTGATTTTTCCTTTGGAAGGTTTGGGTATCTCAGATTCTCTATCTTATGAAGAGATCTCGATTGAGATTTTAGATTGGTAGGTTCATCGATTACGAACCAAGGATGTAGTTTCAGTTACGGTTCTATGGCGGAACCACAAGGTGGAAGAATCTACTTGGGAAACACAAGAGGACATGAAGTCCAAGTATTCGCATTTGTTTTTTTCTCTGGATATTCATGCGGAAGGTATGTATTCTTGATCATATCTTTGTTTTTTTTAACTTAGTTAAATATTGGAATGGTTATGTTGGGGTGTAATCCGTGCTTGTACTACCTTGTTCGTCATTCGGAGATGAAGGATCCTAGTGGGGGAGACTGAAGTACCCTAGGTTTTGATTCTTAGAAACTTCCTGGGTTTTGGACCTTCTGGACATTATACGACTCACCACACTAGTCATATGGTGAGGGTACAAGTCAGGTAACCCAGTCATATGTTGTCTAATAGTGGGTGGTGTTGGATGGTTGAGTTTCTGTAATAGGTATGACTTCGGTAGGTTTGAGTCGTATGGGTGGTGATGGGTCGTAGGGATGGGTTTTCCTTCACCTAATCTGAAACTTAGTAACTTAAATTGGATCTAAATACGAGTGGCTCACCATGAGTCGTAAGGTAGGGTACGAGTCATACTATTGATTCGTATGTTGGACAGTGTCCAAACCTTTCCCTTTGATTCTATTCTGTTGTGGGTACAATTTATGGGTAACAATTGTATGATTGGGTACGAGTGGGACTTAGGAGTCATAGGTTGGTCAGAATGAGGGATTGAGATTCTTCTTAGGGTACGAGTGGTGAGAGCCATTCGTACCCTAGGATACGAATGGAGAGGGTGGTCGTACCCTCCTACAAGAAATTAATACAGTTTAAGTGGGGGTAATATGAATATTTCCCCTTATAACTCCTTAGGACCCCATGACTTAAAACACCTTTTTGGGGCTTAATTAACCTATTTTCAATCAATCAAACACTCTAAACTCTCTCAAAATCTCTCAAGGCTCTTGGGGTAAGCAAAAGCTAGGGTTTCCTTAAAAGGGGTCAATTGAGGCTCATAGGGGTAATTTTTTCTCATCTTCTTCTCAATCTAAGGCAAGTTACTCCTCCCTCATTAGTTCTAACTAAAGGCATATCTTATGAATTGTTTTCATGGTATAATTATTGTATGGTTTTGGGTTTTCAATGTACTTTGGGGTTTTTGGTTTTAATGGTTGGTTATGGTTTTCCTATGTCTTTTACTTATGGTTTTCATATTACTATATTGGTTTGAAAATTTGGTTACATGGAAATTGTTAATTGGTACTTGGTTTTGGTTTTTGAAATACTATGCCCCCAATGTGTTTGATAAAATGCCTATGAGAATGCTTTTTTCACATTGTTGAACTTTTAATGGAACTATTGCATGGTATAATTTGATAATGAAACCCTAAATGGTATAAATGGTTTGAATGCATTGGAATGGTTAAATAGTAAGGTTTTGGTGGTCATGGTTGGTTTAATTGAAAGCCTTGTGGTGTACAAAGAAATCCCCCAATCAAACTAATTAATGCATTACACTCGCGGGGTACGTGGGATTCCCCCAAGTCAACTTAATAATGTAATCTATGGTACATGGGAATCCCTTCTTCTTAAAAAGGATAGCTAAGGACATTGCTTACAAGCTATTATCGTTATAATGATACCACTATTTATATGGTCAGTTAATAATCAATGGAATAGTGGTTTGGTTGTGTGGTAATGGTTTTAATTGGGAAATAATGGCGGGGTGTGATAGCTAACCCTGAAGGTGTGAGTCTAATGGATGGACACTGAAAACTCATGATTGTCGACATGAGTATTGGTCATGACGACCATAAATGATACTTACGGGGTATCAATAATCTCCTAAGTACACTTGTAATATGTTCATGGAGAGCGAAGGGTACTCGAAAATCCCCTACTCCTATGGTATCACTAGTTCGTACGACTACATGTATTGGAGCTCGTTTAGGGGCTTACACTGGACCCATTTAGCCCATGGGTGGTTCTAGGACGATTAAGCTACACATACCCAGGTTAATGTTTTTAAAGGATGCTAAACCTGGTTTCCTTTTCCAGCATGGTTATATATATTTATGTATGGTTGCATATGCATATGGTTGTTTATTTGGTTTTAAAGGTTGACATTATTTTATTCTTATCCTGTGTGCGTGCTAGCGTACACTCGCTAACCCATCTTCAGGTGGTTGTATCCCCACGTGATGAAGCAACCGGCCATTCGACTCTTCCTACTTAGTGAACAGATTCGGGATCAACTGTTGGATTGAAGTGTGAACTTCCATACTTTGGAAAGACCCATTTCATATCATGGATGTCTTTACATACTTTGGTTATTTCATGGATATTGTTTTTGGCTATGGTTGTGGGCATGTCCCAACCGGATATTGTTTTACTTTCAGTTAGAGACTTTGTGGAACTACTATAAGTTGGTATGGGCGGTGTCGATAGTGGTGTCTGCCTTAGTATTGGCATTGGTATTGGGGCTGATACCGTTTGACTGTATTTACGATTGTTCCATCTTATTATGTTATGAAATCATACTTGGTTATTAATTTGGTTTGGTTTCGGTTACTAGTTAGACTTGTTTGGGTTGGTCGCGGTCATGGGCCTATCCCAGAAACTGGAATAGTAATAAACACTATCTTGTTCTATGTTCAAAATTCATCCGATTCAGGGTACGTGTTTAGAGGTTGGGTTGGGTAACGGGGGTGGTACCCAGTCCTGGTTGGACTAGGGATACCCATTATAACAAGGCCCCGGGTCGGATAATGTAAACAATACACCAATAGTACCACATTAAGCATTTTAACAACACAATACAATTATTCACGTGTATTCAAGGCTATCAATATCACATAGGACCCCACACAGTCACAATATCACATTGTAATGCCCCGCACTTTCCTAAGCTAGAAAACGAACTGTTGTTCGTATATGTGAAAACCCTAATTTTGTAAGCCATACTTGGGCACCAAAATTACCAAGAGTGTCCTAGTTATAAGAGAGCTTATGATGTGTTAAGTGTGGTTATATGAGTCACTTAAGGCAGTACAAGCTAAAAGTTTCAAAATCCATCAAGTTTTAGTATTTAAATTCGCAAGGGTCATCTTTGAAGGAGCATAACTTGATAAATGTATGGTATTTCTGCATATTTCTACCCACAAAATTATAGAGAATCGAATTAGCTTTCCAAAAATACTAATTTCACCAAAATCCAACACTCGAGCTAGGAGTTATGGCTTTACGAAGTAGAGTGCATCGCCTAACCAATCGCACATGGCCACTGGAAAGCATATGCGATAGGATATGTGGTGCCTATGTAAATATAGGTGATATCATATGTGGCGCGTATGTAAATATAGGCGATATCATATGCGGCGCCTATGTAAATATATGTGATATCATATGCAGCGCATATCTTATGGTTTCAAGTGACTTAAATACTCCGTTTTTGGGTTATTTTGAGGGCAATTAAGTCTTTTGGCACTCCTTACACACCCATAAACTTAACCTTACGAATTTAATAGATTCTAAACACATCATAACCCTATTATCAGTCTAAGTTCATCATCCAAGAGCACTACAGGAGAAAAACAACTAGGGTTACACAATCAACATTGAGGGTCCAATCTTTCAACGAATCTATTACCATAAAGGTATGTGGGGTTATAAACAAGAACACCGTTTCGTTATTGTGCCCAAAGTTTGCATTATTTTACAAAGATACATAATTTTTACATGTTTAATCATGAATTTGAACTGATAAATCTTATTCTATGTTGTTTTTCAAGATACTATGATTATTTTGAATGTTTAGAAAATAAACTCCATGAGTTTGAGATTATTGTTATGATTAAATGCTGAAATTTTTCAGATTTCCGTATAAATTATGCATGCTTGTGATATAAAGCATAAATGTTGAAATGTTTTGATTAAGTATCGCTATAAGGGTCATTAACCCACATTGAGATTGTTGTTTTGAGAATTTATGTGCTACATGCACCCATGTTTAGACTATTTTTGATGAAGTATAGAAAGATTTGACCTTTTGGTCACAATAGAGTTAAAATACACTTTATGAAACGAGTTACGGATTTTATCATTTATTTAACTTAAGAAATATGAGATTACCCTTAAAGTAGATTTTTCTTGAGATTTTTGAGCATAGTATTGGGAGTAGTATTTAGCATCGAGTTGGGTATGTTACTACGGTTTCATACCCCAGAACTACGTGCCACCATAGGTTGAGACATTGACTTCTAATTTATGTGGAAAATTGAGATAGTGATCACTGAGATGAGATTGTTCTACACCGATGGCACGGGTAGGACAGCCCTAACCTTACAGGGGCAAGTCGTGGGACATCATGGGTGCTCACATGGTGTATATGTCGGTTAAAAGAACCTCCCAAAGAGTCGTCCCTCATTCTTAGATTAATTTTACTGATTTAAAAGAGATTTGAAATGCAGATTTATGATGTATTCTATATTCCAGATTTCACTAAGATTGCTTGATGAGAGAATAAGAAAAGAATCTTGATATTTGGATTAAGTGTAATGGCTCATGATATCCAGATTGGCATGTTTTACCATTCATTGTGTATGATTTTAGATTTTAGATTTCTTTCAAGCTTTATGAGCCATTCACAAATGTCCTGCATGATTTGGAAAGAAAACTTATGACATGATCGTTAAATATATATATATATATATATATATATATATATATATATGCAT
>NC_061111.1:224347753-224430438 GCF_002878395.1 Capsicum annuum | reverse complement strand
GTACTCGGTACATATTCTATGGTACTGACCCACATGTTTGCATGTGGGCTACATTTTCCCTATAATGTAGGTTCAGGTGCTCATTCTCAGGTTTGACCGTGATTATCCGAGCACTTTGATCTACATCCTCTGCAGTGGTGAGTCCTCATGGTCCGAGGACTAGTTATTTAGATTTCCTCATTTACTTTGAGTCGTCCAATTTATTTCCTGAGTTTGGGTCAGTTGGGTTTTGTCCTAATGGCTCATGGATATACAGTTTAGTAGAGGCTTGTCAGACTAGATGGATAGATTGATCAGATTTGTCAGAGATGTCGTATTTTGTTACTTTTCGTATTTCATTCGTATTGCAGTATGATATTATGGAGGATGTTTAGATGTTTTGATTTTGATGACTTTGATTATAAGTGTTGAATGTTAGAAAAACGGATAAAAGGGTTAGCTTAGGGATACTTGTAGCCTTAAACACCGTGTGATGCCTCGGGCTCCATTTTCGGCGTGTTACACACATACTATCTCAATTTCGACAATTACATCACACGTAGGCCCCCACACGACCACATCGCATAGATATTCATTTTTCATGATTAGTTTTCACCCTTAACGTGCATTTTGTATCATCATTTACTACTCAGCCCAATCTGAAAGAGTTAAGCCATAACCTACCTCGAATGCCAAAACTGGTTTGCTGCACTTCAAACCCATGACCTTACTTTTCAAGAATGATCTTGAACTCTACTAAAAACATCAAATATGGAATTTACATGTAAAAATAAAATCAACGACACCCATATTGACCACTTTTGGTTTGGGGTCAAAACAGACCCTCAAAATTGGTTTTCAAAAAAGAAGGGCAAAATTGTAACCCATGCTATTTGTTATTGCAGATATTTTTGCACAGCTATTGCTAAAAAGCTGGGATTTTTTAAGTCGACCCGGACATCGACGGGGTTCCGGGATTCATTTGAAGTCCGATATACGCAAACTAACTATGTAACCCTACTAAACACGATGCTTCGGACTCAATGGCAATATCAGATTTTCAAAAAAATATCGTTTTCACAAAGTTGACCCCCGGAATCCAAAATCTGAAATCACAATTTTCCAAACCGAGGATTGAAATGATATTTCAAAGCCGTAAGATTACACCAAATATATTACCACTCAAAAATCAATATTTCTGATCTGCTGGTAAAGTTGGATTCTCCATCCGAGGTTTTTTCGACCAAATGTGGGTTCCACACTCATATTTCTATTTTTTCAACTTTTTGATCAATAGGTCAAAATGAGCTCGGGTGTACTGGACTTGAACCAAAGGTCTACGTAGCTTAAAATTGATATTTGGATTTTCTGATGCAGTCTGTTCAGCAATACGTCTCACGAATCAATAGATATCCACATAAGTCTAAAATAAGGCCCTCGAAGCCATCAAAACTCACAATATCACATAAATGGTACCAAAATGCATAGAAAATCATGCCAATCACCCCACGCCCCAAAAATACCAAAATACAACTATGGGGAGGGGTAAAATCCAAAATCACAAATTTCACATATTTGAACAAATTTTAGTTCGTTACATCCTTCTTGTATTTCTATCTTTTATTCTTCTCTACAATTGATATAATGACAAGTTTTTTCACTTACTAATAAATTTCATTTTAAAAAATATTAAACTTATGTACTTCTTTAATGTAGACGAAAATCATTATAGGTTGAATCAATGTGTAAATTATACTAGAAAGTGCAAATGTGCAAAGAGATAAAAGTCTTTCAAGGTGATTTTTTTGTGATAAAATATCTATTATGTTTTTAAGTAAGTACTATTTTAAGGTGTAATAGGTTTATGATTATAGTTATATTCACATATAATTATAATTTGTAAATGTAAGGCAAAAGAAAAGAACGAAAGTGAGTGAAAGAAGAAGAAATGTAACGAATTGAATATTAAGGAAAAACATATTATTTGGAGAATAGGATGAATTGAATCCACAAATCATACATAGAATGTCTCAAAATATTTTATAACATATTTGAAACACCTTGGGTTTTGGGACCCTTAGAAAATTTCCTAGATTTTTGCTTTCTAGACAAGATACGACTAGGGGGTACACTGGGGTACGGTTAGTAAGGCTTGGTCGTACACTAACCAGTGTTGGTTGGTGGGTTGGATTGGTTTCTGGAATGGGTATGAATTGGGTTGGTACGAGTCGTATGATCGGATACGGGTCGTATGGTTTGAGTTTTCCTTCACTTAATCTGAGACTTAGTAAAGTAACTTGGATCTGAGTACGAGTGGCTCACCATGGGTCGTGAGATAGGGTATGAGTCGTATTGTCCCACTCGTATGTTGGACATTCTCAACTCCTCTTGGTTCTGTTATGAGTATGGGTTGAGGGTACTAGTCATATCCTTAGAGACTGTTTATCTTGCATGATCATATGTTAACCAGTGTGGGGGTCTAAGGGAGGTCTAGGATACAAGTGGCGGGGAGGCTACGACTAGTATAGTAGAGTCGTACCCACCTGCAGGGATTTTATATAGTTAAGTTGGGGGTAATCTGGACATTTTTGATATGACACGACCCCGGGCCTTGTCGTAATGGGCATACCAAGTCCAACCAGGATCGGGGACCTCCCCCTATTACCCAACCCAACCACTTATATCCAGCCTTAGGTGGGCTGAATTTCAAACATATACCAACATAACATTATTGTTTTTATTAAGACTCTAGGATAAGGTCACAACCGTGACCGGCCCAACCGAGTACAACCATACCCCACCAACCGCCTAACCATACCAAACCAAACCATAGGCCATAACTAAAGAGAATACCCAAAACATAATATGATTAATCCCAAAATCTAATATGATGGAACAACCAAAAATACAGTCTAAGGGTGTAAACCCCAATACCAATACCGATGCCAAGGCAAACACCAATATCGATTCCTTTCATACCAACCCCCAAAAGTACCACGAAGCCTCTATCCAAAAGCGTAAATAAATTTGGTTGGGACATGCCCCCAACCATAGCCAAAACCAATATCCAAAGTAAAAGAAAAGTGTTTAAAGAAGTCCATAACATTAAATTATACCTACCGAAAGGATAGAAGTTCACCACTTCAGTCCATATGCTAATACCAAATTTGTGTGCTAAACGGGAGGAGTAGAATGGCCGAATCCTACATAGCGTGGGTATATAACTGCTAGTAGATGAGGTTAGCGAGTGACCTATAGTGCTGTTAGTAGACGAGGTTAGCGAGTGACCTCTAGCATGAATCTTAAGATAAGGATAAAATAATGCCAGTTATAAAACCAAGTAAAACCATCAATAATGCATACAACTATACATATGTAAGTGCCGAGAAAGGGAACCGGGTTTAGCATGCATTGAAAACCTTTACCTAGGCTATGTAGTTTTGCCATCCTAACCACCCACGGGTCATATGGGTTTAGCTTCCCCTATTGAAAGGGTCCTAGTACGTGTAGCCGCACGACCAGGAAATATCCCATGGGATGACTAGTACATCCCCTAATATAAAATGTGACATATGCACACAGTCATCAAGACCCCTTATATTGACAAATATGAGTTTCCGATTTTGGTCCCCCCGAGACTGCCACCTTTCACCGCTTAGCTACACACTCTGCCATTAATGCCCAATTAAAACCGATTTCTAAATAACCAAACCATTATCCATTTATTAACCAAGCCCAATATTAGTGGTAATGTCATACCACCCGTTACTGCAAGTAATATCCATACCCAAACCATTTAAGGGGACCTTAGGTTCTTTTCCAATAACCATATTGAATCCACTTCGAAGACTTCTATGTTCTCCGCAAGCATAACCATCTAGCCTTTTCAAATCATTTAAACCATGTATAAATACTTTATCAAGTTTAAAATATGCAAGAGTCCCATTAAAAGAAGTCAATGTAATGAACATATCTTTATAAGCATTTTATCAAACAACTTGGGGCATAATATAACCAAAACCAATTCCCAAGACCATTAAACCATTATCATGCAATCCAATTATCCAAATCCACCATTGATGCATATAAAATAATAAGTAAAACCATAGAAAACCATAACCAAGCATTCAATATCAAAACCCCAAAAAATAGTTGAAAACCATAATCATGAAACAGTAAAACCATGAAATCAATCATATAAACCATGCCTTTAGTTGAAATTACAAAGAGGTAATAGAATCTTATACCAAAGAATTAATGGAAGAAAATCACCAACACTAGCTTTCTTTCCCCAAAAGCTCTTGAGAGAATTATAGAGTATTTTGGAATAGTTTACAAGTGTTAATGAATAGAATAATAAGGTAAATAGCATCCAAAATAGAAGTCATGGGTCCTAATTAGGGTAAGTAGGGAAATGTCCAAAATACCCCCACTTAAGTCCCTTAAAAACCTATTACAGGGATACAACTGACCTATACGAGTTGTACCCTTCTATATTATTGGTAACCACCCCTCATATCCAAGCCTCAACCTTTGGATCAATCACTATCTAGTATACGACCCATCCAACCTACTCGTAACCACAATACATGATTCATACCCATAATCCGTATCCCTAGCAGAATTAAGTACTAGACGGATCAAAACAGTATCCACCATACGAGTTCTTGATACGACTAGTACCAATCCATATGACTCATACCACTACAGCGTATCTATTCTAGTGACCAAAACCATCCCACCATCTGTAATGCCTCGTATATTCCTAAGCTAGAAAACGAACCGTTGTTCGTTTATGTGAAAACCCCAATTTTGTAAGCCATATTGGAGCACCTAAACTACCAAGATTACCATAGTTATAAGAGAGATTATGATGTGTTGAGTGTGGTTATATGAGTCACTTAAGGTAGTACAAGCTAAGAGTTTCAAAATCCATCAAGTTTTAGTGTTTTAATTCTCAAGGGTCATCTTTAAATGAGCATAACTTGATAAATATATAGTATTTCTGAATATTTCTACCCACAAAATTATAGAGAATCGAATTAGCTTTCCAAAGATACCAATTTCACCAAAATCCAACACCCGAGCTAGGAGTTATGGCTTTGCGAAGTAAAGTACGTCGCCTAACCAATCGCACATGGCCACTGGAAAGCATATGCGACAGCATATGCGGTGCCTATGTAAATATAGGAGATATCATATGCGACGCCTATGTAAATATAGGCGATATCATATGCGACGCCTATGTAAATATATGTGATATCATATGCGGCGCATATCTTATGGTTTCAAGTGAATTAAACACTCCGTTTTTGGGTAATTTTAAGGGTAATTAAGTCTTTTGGCACTCCTTACACACCCATAAACTTAACCTTACAAATTTAATAGACTCTAAACACATCATAACCCTATTATCAGTCTAAGTTCATCATCCAAGAGCACTAAAGGAGAAAAACAACTAGGGTTACACAATCAACATTGAGGGTCCAATCTTTCAATGAATCCATTACCATAAAGGTATGTGGGGTTATGAACAAGAACACCCTTTCATTCTTATGCCCAAAGTTTGCATTATTTTACAAAGATACATGATTCTTACATGTTTTATCATGAATTTGAAGTGCTAAATCTTATCCTATGTTGTTGTTCAAGATACTATGATTATTTTGAATGTTTAGAAAATAAACTCCATGAGTTTGAGATTACTGTTATGATTAAAGGCTGAAATTTTTCAGATTTCCGTATAAATTATGTATGCTTGTGATATAAAGCATAAATGTTGAAATGTTTTGATTAAGTATCGCTATAAGGGTCATTAATCCACATTGAGATTGTTGTTTTGAGAATTTATGTGCTACATGCACCCATGTTTAGACTATTTTTGATGAAGTATAGAAAATTTTGACCTTTTGGTCACAACAGAGTTAAAATTCACTTTATGAAACGAGTTACAGATTTTATCATTTATTTAACTTAAGAAATATGAGATTACCCTTAAAGTGGATTTTTCTTGAGATTTTGAGCATAGTATTGGGAGTAGTATTTAGAACCGAGTTGGGTATGTTACTACGGTTTCATACCCCAGAACTACGTGCCACAATAGGTTGAGATATTGACTTCTAATTTATGTAGAAAATTAAGATAGTGATCACTGAGATGAGATTGTTCTACACAGATTGCAAGGGTAGGACAACCCTAACCTTACGGGAGCAAGTCGTGGGACATCATAGATTCTCACATAGTGTACATGTCGGTTAGAAGAACCTCCGAAAGAGTCATGCCTCATTCTTAGATTGATTTTGCCTTTTTAAAAGAGATTTGAAATGCAGATTTATGATGTATTCAATATTCAAGATTTCACTAAGATTGTTTTGATGATTTTGAATCGAGATGGAAGTGAATTGAGAATTATTATGATGACTCACATGTTTCACCTGATATATTTTACTCTCTTATGATTATGATGATTTTAATTCGAACTAAGTGAGTCATTTACATTAGCATGCATAATTTTATAAACTGTGATGATATTAAGATATTATTTTATATATGCATTGCACCTCCATATTCTTGGTACGTTTCCATGGTACTGACCCACATATTCGTATGTGGGCTACATTTTCTCAGAATGTAGGTACAAGGTATAGTGTACATCTTCAGATCCAGTCAGTTCGCGGCATCGAGTCAGCAGGTGATGAGTCCTTTTTATTCAATGGCTTGAGTTAGTTATACAGTGTGAGAAGTGTTGTATTTTCTTTATTCAGTCGTATTGAGTTGGGTAAGTCGGGAGTCATGACCCAGCTACCTACAGTCAGTACTAGTAGAGGCTTCATAGACAGTCAGTAGAAGTTAATGTATCCCATTTTAGTTTTGGTTGTAAAAGCAGAGTTGTAATCTTGTAAATTTAGTTTTGTATCTATCATATTCAGAAAAGAGTTATATTCCGTAGATTTGTATAGATTTATATTTTTTGTTCAGTTGCTTATGAGTTATGCCAATAGAAGGGTTAGCTTGGGGTCACTTGTGATCCTAAGCACTGTATGACATCTCGGGACCCAATTTTGGGGCGTTATAAACTTGGTATCAGAGCCAGGTTTCAAGTGTCCTAGGGTGTCTATGAAGCTATGTCTAGTAGAGTCTTGCGAAATGGTACAGAGACGTCTGTACTTTTCTTTGAGAGGCTATAAGGTATTTCAAAAATGTCTCCATTCTTTCAAGTCTTAAATCATGCTATAGAAAAGTTCTCCAAGAAACTTATACAGATTCTCATCTTACTCTAGTCAAGCCATCTCTGCCTTATTTCCAAGGTATCAGAAATAATTAAGCTTTATTCTCCATAGATAGTTATGGGACTGTAAGAGAGCTAAAAAGTATTCTATCAGTATTTTTGAGTTTCGAAAACTGAAGTGCTTTATCAGGCCTATAGAAATCGTGCACAAAGCCTGATTCAAATGTGCTTCTAAATTTCTCCTCATAATCCATAATGATAATCTATATTTCTCTATCTATGTTCTTGAAGTAACATGTTCGGCAAGTTCCAGTTCCTTCCCTGATAATGCTTTTATAATTGCTAGAAGAAGTTTCAAAAGTTTCATAAAGCGACTTGAGAGGAGCCTTCTAGTATGTTATAAGTCTATCAGATTTGAAGTTATACCCTTGTTCTTATGAGTTATTTAATTAAGACAGAGTGAGGTGTATTCTTAGATCGTTGAATGTTGTGTGTCAAGTTTCTATCTCTTGTATTATGTAATCTTGTTATCATTATGTTTTTGAAAAATCAAAGTCTAGTGAAGCCGTATGAGGCCTATTTTGATTCACTAGCATAGTTGCTCTGTTATTCATCTAATTTTCTTGTTTAAAATACAAAACCAAAGTCTAGTGAAGCCGTGTGAGGCCTATTTCAATTCAGTAGCAACTTGTAATTTATCTTGTTGTTCTGGTTTTAGTTAAAAGTGTCGGTTCCTGTGTAGTGACAGAAGTAGTAACGTTTAGTTGAAAGTCTTGTGTTAGTTAAACTTGTGGGTTTAGAATTGTAGTGGTAAGAATGGTGGTAAGGGCAATTTATTGAATATGTATAGCTGAATTTTTGCTTATGATTGAATTAGTAATGATGTGATATACCCTTGTTTATTATTTTAGTGAAGTTAGAGAAGGAAATTATTAGTTAAGGTGGATTATTATTTGCTTGAAGTATGAAAAGAGTTCTTGATGGTATTTGTTGTGCTAGGAAAGTATAGGTTTTGATGGAAGAACTTGTTGGTTAAGTATTGTTAATTTAGGCTTTCCTGATATTGCAAGAGAAAGTTTAGTTGAAATTTATAGAGCTATGAAAGTAATTTAGGTGTGAATATGGGTAAATAGTAATGATGTGAAGAAGGAGGATGTGTTAACAAATTATGAATAAGATAGGCCATATGATTATGATCGATTGTCATAGTGTACTAGTTTTTCTTAATGTTGTGTTCTATAGTTTTGAAGAGAGAATTGTTTGTGAGATTGGGTTGTAAATCATGTTTAGCTCTAGACATTAAGTTTGAACAGTTGATGGTTCGATTGTTGATGATAGTTATATGGAAGTGATCTAGTAGGCCTGAATAGTGTATTCAAGAGTATAAGATCATGTGTTCGTAATTAAGTATGGTGTAGAGGTGTGCCCAAGGTGCTATGGGGCTACATTATTTTTTGAGGATTATTGCATATTGTGTGGTTAGTAGAAACGTTGAGTTTCTAGGTGGAGAAAGGCTAGTTAGATAATTTATGTTGTTCTTGATAGCTAAGTTAAGGAGTTATGATTAAAGATGTTGAGTCTTTTTAGTATGATTTTATTCTCATGGCTTGGGAAAAATATAAGTGTAGAAGTGTGACCTTGGTAGGCTATGATTATGTGATTAGAGATGTATATATGGTTGCAAATGAGAGTGTAAGTCTTTGATGATGATTATTGAAGCTAGGAATTAAGGATAGCATATGGATGGGTTGTTAAAGAATGAAGTTGGTAAGTTCAAAATTAGTTTACTCTTGTGAGTTTAGCATTTATGTATAGAGATTAGAATGATGAAATTATGGCTTAATCTCAAGGATATGGAGTAGACCATCATGCTTAGAATACCAGCTTTGACCTAAGGGGGAGATGGTTAGAGAAGAACCAAACCGAGTTTTGAGAATTAGATTGTGATACATGTCAATAATGAGTTATGATAAGATAGTGATACCTTCTTACTCTAGAGTATTCCTTCGATTTTAGTCATTACAACACTAAATCTATCACTTGCTTGACAAATCCATGCCATAGGCCTATGCTTATACCTATCATGTGTGCTCAAGCCCATTCTCGACTTCTAGCAAGCATGTAACAGATCCACTCTGTGATTCGAGTTATCTCTTATGAATCTATGAACTCTAGTCTTATGTTGAATAGCTCATGATAAGTATAAACTCATGTTTCAGAGTATGACCAGTTTTTAAACTCATGATACTAGTGAAGTTCTCATTATATCATCCATGTCCTCAGCTTAGATTTCTTTAATGAATCCATGCCTTTGATATTTTATTCCTCAGGACAAAGATAAGTGTTAATGTTATGTATTGTAGTTTTCATGCTTCTGGTTCATATGTGTTAGCCCTTTGGTGACCTCTTCCTATGTTAAGATAGTGGTGATGATAGTAGATAAGCAATGGTTTATATGTGAGAGAGTTGATGACCCTCATTAAGGAAGATTATTTATGCTTTTCTATCTAAGGCTAAAGTGTGAAGTAATATTGAGGCCAAGTCTTTGATACATGTCATGGTTAGATAGAAATTGTGTGAATGTTTTTAAGAATAGTGCAAGAAAACTGTTGTTGATAAAGGTTTAGAGAATATGCGAAGTATGCCTTTAGAGGTATTTGCCTTAAAGTTATATGTGATTTTAATGATAGGCTTGAATGTCATGTTGGGTGTAAGATGATAAATGCAATATGCACTAGTGAATCCATATCAAGGGTTTTTAATTAGTCATTGAAGTGGTAAGGCATGTTATGCTTAGGGTGTGAGCTCTAAGAAGATATAGAATATTGAACCTTGTGGTTTAGACTAGTATTGTGGTTTGATATGTTGTATCTTGTGATTTACTGTTAGGCTTGATCATGGTGGGAGAACTTAGTTTAGTTTAGACCTTAGTAGAAAGATTTCCAACTGCCAATATGAGAATTATTAGTTGAATCAAATGAGTATGGTATTTAAAGGGAATAGTATAGTTGAGAGAGCATTTGAGAAGTGATACTAAGCTTGAAAGTAAGAAGTTGCATTCCCTACGACCTAGCATCACTTTTCAAATGTGTTAGGCCATAGGCAACGCAACTTCTTACATAATACAAGAGATAGAAACTTCACACACAACGTTCAACGATCTAAGAATACACCTTACTCTGTCTTAATTAAATAACTCATAAGAACAAGGGTATAACTTTAAATCTAATGGACTTATAACATACTAGAAGGCTCCTCTCAAGACACTTTATGAAACTTCTAAAACTTCTGTTAGCAATTATAAAAGCATTATCAGGAGAGGAACTGGAACTTGCCGAACATGATACTTCAAGAACATAGATAGAGAAGTATAGATTATCATTATGGATTATGAGGAGAAATTCGAAAGCACATCTGACTCAGGCTTTGTGCATGATTTCTACAGGCCTGATAAAGTACTTCAATTTTTGGAACTCAAAATTACTGACAGGATACTTTCTAGCTCTCTTACAGTCCCATAACTATCTATGGAGAATGAAGCTCAATTGTTTCGGATACCTTGGAAATAAGGCAGAGATGGCCTGACTAGAGTAAGATGAGAATCTGTATAAGTTTCTTGGAGAACTTTTCTATAGCAAGATTTAAGACTTGAAAGAATAGAGACATTTTCTAAATGCCCTGTAGCCTCTCGAAGAAAAGTACAGACGTCTCCGTACCGTTCCGCAAGACTCTACTAGACACAGCTTCATAGACACCCTAGGACACTTGAAACCTGGCTCTGATACCAAGTTTGTAATGCTCCAAAATCAGGTCCCGACACGTCACACAGTGCTTAGGATCACAAGCTAACCCTTCTATTGGCATAACTCATAAGCAACTGAACAAAAAGTATAAATCTATACAAATCTGCGAAAAATTACTCTTTTCTGAATATGATAGATACAAAACTAAATTTACAAGATTACAACTCTGCTTTTACAACCAAAACTAAAATGGAATACATCAACTTCTACTGACTGTCTATGAAGCCTCTACTAGTACTGACTGTAGGTAGCCGGGTCATGACTCCCGACTTACCCAACTCAATACGACTGAATAAAGAAAATACAACACTTCTCAAACTGTATAACTAACTCAAGCCCTTGAATAAAAAGGACTCATCACCTGCTGACTGGATGCCGTGAACTGACTAGATCTGAAGATGTACACTATACCTTGTACCTACATTCTGAGAAAATGTAGCCCACATACGAATATGTGGGTCAGTACCATGGAAACGTACCGAGCATATGGAGGTGCAATGCATATATAAAATAATATCTTAATATCATCACAGTTTATAAAATTTTGCATGCTAATATAAATGACTCACTTAGTTCGAATTAAAATCATCATAATCATAAGAGAGTAAAATATATCAGGTGAAACATGTGAGTCATCATAATAAATCTCAATTCACTTCTATCTCAATTCCAAATCATCAAAGCAATCTTAGTGAAATCTGGAATATTGAATACATCATAAATCTGCATTTCAAATCTCTTTTAAATCAGTAAAATCAATCTAAGAATGAGGGACGACTCTTTTGGAGGTTCTTCTAACCGACATGTACACCATGTGAGCACCCATGATGTCCCACAACTTTCCCCCATAAGGTTAGGGATGTCCTACCCCTGCCATCGGTGTAGAACAATCTCATCTCAGTGATCACTATCTTAATTTTCCACATATAGTGGAAGTCAAAGTCTCAACCTACGGTGGCACATAGTTCTGGGGTATGAAATCGTAGTAGCATACCCAACTCGATGCTAAATACTACTCCCAATACTATGCTCAAAAATCTCAAGAAAAACCCACTTTAAGGGTAATCTCATATTTCTTAAGTTAAATAAATGATAAAATCCGTAACTCGTTTCATAAAGTGGATTTTAACTCTGTTGTGACCAAAAGGTCAAATCTTTCTATACTTTATAAAAAATAGTCTAAACATGGGTGCATGTAGCACATAAATTCTCAAAACAACAATCTCAATGTGGGTTAATGACCCTTACAGCGATACTTAACCAAAACATTTCAACATTTATGCTTTATATCACAAGCATGCATAATTTATATGGAAATCTAAAAAATTTTAGCCTTTAATCATAACAATAATCTCATACTCATGGAGTTTATTTTCTAAACATTCAAAATAATCATAGTATCTTGAACAACAACATAGGATAAGATTTATCACTTCAAATTCATGATAAAACATGTAAAAATCATGTATATTTGTAAAATAATGCAAACTTTGGGCACAAGAACGCAAGAGTGTTCTTGTTCATAACCCCACATACCTTTATGGTAACGGATTCATTGAAAGATTGGACCCTCAATATTGATTGTGTAACCCTAGTTGTTTTTCTCCTTTAGTGCTCTTGGATGATGAACATAGACTGATAATAGGGTTATGATGTATTAAAAATCTATTAAATTCTTAAGGTTAAGTTTAGGGGTGTGTAAGGAGTGCGAAAATACTTAATTACCCTCAAAATAACCTAAAAACAGAGTGTTTAAGTCACTTGAAACCATAAGATATGTGCCGCATATGATATCGCACATATTTACATAGGCGCAACATATGATATAGCCTATATTTACAGAGGCGCCATATATGATATCGCCTATATTTACATAGGCGCCGCATATGCTGTCGCATATGCTTTCCAGTGGCTATGTGTGATTGGTTAGGCGACGCACTCTACTTCGCAAAGCCATAAATCCTAGCTCGGGTGTCGGATTTTGATGAAATTGGTATCGTTGGCAAGCTAATTCGATTCTTTATAATTTTGTGGGTAGAAATATGCAGAAATACCACATATTTATCAAGTTATGCTCATTCAAAGATGACCCTTGAGAATTCAAACACTAAAACTTGATGGATTTTGAAACTCTTAGCTTGTACTACCTTAAGTGACTCATATAACCACACTTAACACATCATAATCTCTCTTATAAATAGGGTAATCTTGGTAATTTAGGTGCCCAAATATGGCTTACAAAATTAGGGTTTTCACATAAACGAACAACGGTTCATTTTCTAGCTTAGGAAAGTGTGGGGCATTACAATATCTCCCCCTTGGGGACATTTGTCCTTGAATGTGGATAATTAACCTGAAACACAGAGGAATATTAGTCTTCAAGATATCATGTGTAACTTGTAGAACTGAATCACTGGATCTCAAGAATAATGAGCTACTGAACTGGTCTGCAAGTGCATGAATCCTTAAGAAAAATAATTATATGGCTAAGATAGAAATGAGAGTGTCAACTTATGAGTAACCATTACTTTGCACTGAATCTGATCTCATGATAAAGAATGAGAGGTTTATGACATAAAAACTTAGGGTATTACACCATCTAACACTGGTCAGCATACGACAGGACCATACCACTCGTACCCCAGTATACGGTTCATACCTATAAGTCGTTTGGGTGCAAAGAACAAAATTCTAGGAAATTTTCTAAGGGTCAAAACCCAAGATATTTTAATTTCCCTTTTTACTATTCCATCCTTTTATATTATGCAATGCTCAGGAATTGTTTGACTGGTAAGGGTGCTTTGGGAGCAGTCAAAGCTCTGATTTCTTTATCGTCATCTCCTGTACAAAAGGGTGTTGCTTCTGCATTTGTTTCTATTTTTAGTATCGGCACAGGTCAGAATAGGTTATATGCTCTTGCTAATCAAAGAAAATCTGAGGCATCACCTAATGTCATCACTGGTACGTTACAACTTTTTTATCATGACGTGTTTTATTTGCTTGATCCAGGGTCTACTCTTTCTTATATGACCCCATTTATGGCTATGTATTTTGATTTTGATCTAGGTTATTTCAGATTTTTTTCTATTTCTACCTCGGTAGGAGACTCTGTGGTTGCTAAAAGAGTCTATATGGAGTGTGTGGTATTTGTTGGTAGTAGGCAGACTTTGGTAGATCTTTTTGAACTTGATATGGTGGATTTTGATGTTATTCTGGGGATAGATTGACGCATCCTTAGATTGTCAGACCCATAATGTTGTTTTTAGGTTCCCTAGCTCCTAGGGGAAGGTTTATTTCTTATCTTAGATCTCGGAGATTAATCTCCAAAGAGTGTCTCTATCACTTGGTCTGGGTTAACGACTCTAACTCGAAAGGTCCTTCTTTACATTTGGTTTCAGTGGTAAATAAGTTTTTTGAGGTCTTTTTGGATGATCTTCCTGGTGTTCCTTTAGATAGGGAAATTGAGTTTGGTATTGATTTGGTTCCGAACACTCATCCAATATATATTCCTCCTTATAGAATGGCTCCAACTGAGTTGAGGAACTCAAAAAACAACTTAAGGATCTTCTGGATAAGGGTTTAGCTCATCCTAGTGTATCACCATGGGGTGCATCGATTTTATTCGTGCACAGGAAAGATGGTTCCCTACGGATGTGTATTGACTATCGCCAATTGAGTAAGTAACAGTCAAGAACAAGTATCCTCTTTCATAGATAGATGACTTGTTTGATCAGTTGCAAGGTGCCAATTTTTTCTAAGATAGATCTTCGGTCTTGGTATCATCAACTTAAGATTAGGGAAGAGGATACCCCTAAGATGGATTTTTGTACTCAGTATGGGAACTTTGAATTCTTGGTTATGTCCTTTGGTTTGACTAATGCCCCGACAGTATTTATGGATTTAATTAACAGGGTTTTTAGACAGTTTCTAGATTTTTTTATCATTGTGTTCATTGATGACATCTTAATGTATTCTAAGAGTGAGGTGGATTATTCTAATTACCTCTATATGGTGTTGCGGACCTTAAAAAAACAGCAGTAGTATGCCAAGTTCTCTAAGTGTGTGTTTTGGTTGAACGCTGTGACTTTTCTTGGTTATATTATTTCTAGTAGGGGGATTATGGTGAATCCGCAAAGGTGGTTATGGTTAAAAGGTGGCCTAGACCCACGACTCCAACCGACATTCGGAGCTTCTTAGGTTTGGCTAGGTATTTTAGGTAGTTCATGGAAAGTTTTTTTATGATAGCTTCCCCTTTTACTAAATTGACTCAAAAAAAGGTAAAGTTTTCTTGGTCAGAGGCTTATGAGGGGAGATTTGAGAAGCTTAAGGATAAGCTAACTTTGGCTCCAATTTTGGCATTTTCTGAGGGTAATGAGGGGTTTGTGGTTTATTGTAATGCATCTTGGATTGGACTTGGTTATGTTTTGATACATCATGGAAAGGTGATTGCCTATGCCTCTAGGCAATTGAAGGTGCAAGATAAGAATTATCCTACTCATGTTTTGGAGCTTTTAGCAGTGGTTTTTGCTTTAAAAATTTGGTGGCATTATTTATATAGAGTGCACATGGACATCTTTTTTTATCATAAGAGTTTACAGTATGTGTTCACTCAAAGGAAGCTAAATCTTAGGCAGAGGAGATGGTTGGAGCTTCTCAAGGACTATGATCTGAGTCTTCACTATCACCCAGGTAAAGCTAACGTAGTTGTTGATGCTCTTAGCAGGTTATCCATGGGGAGTTTGGCTCATGTAGATAGGGAGAAGTGGGTATTAGTAAAGGATATTCACCATTTGGCTAATCTTGGATTTCATCTCTTGGACTCTAATGATGATGGTGTGATGGAACAGGAAGTAGTTCAGTCATATCTTGGTATAGATATCAAGAAGAAGCAATGCTAGATCCCATCTTGATAAAAATCAAGAGTGATATTGGTGGGCAAAAGGTGATGGTATTCAAGATCAGTGGTGATGGTACCTTGAGATACCAAGGGCGGTTATGTGTTTCAGACGTTGATGGTTTGCGATAGAGGGTTTTGGCTGAGGCGCATGAATCGTGCTATGTGTTCATCCCAGTTCAACAAAAATGTATCATGATATCAAGGAGATTTATTGGTGGAATAGTATGAAAGGGGATGTGGCTGATTTTATGGCCAAATGCATAGTGTGTCAACAAGTTAAAGTTGAGCACATGAGGCCTGGTGGGTTGTATCAGGAATGTAATTACCGAAATGGTGACAAGTTAAAGTTGAACACATGAAGCCTGGTGGGTTGTATCAGGAATAGAATTTCCAAAATGGAAATGGAAGGTAATTCGATCTTTCTCGATCTCGAAACCAATTTGATTTGATTTGGGTCATCATGGATAGGATGATAAAGTCTTCTCATTTCTTGTCGATGCGGACTAATTTTTTAGCTGAGGACTATGTGAGGGTATATCTGAGTGAGATTGTTAAGATGCATGAGGTACCTATTTCGATTATTTCTGATCGTGGTACACAGTTTTTATCTTATTTCTGGTGGTCTTTTCAGAAGGGGTTGGGTACTAAGGTTAGTCTTAGTACTGCTTTCATCCACAGATGAATGGGCAAGCAGAGAGGACTATTTAGACATTGGAGGACATGTTTCGTGTGTGTGTGATTGACTATGGTGGCAATTGGGTTGAGCATCTACCTTTGGTAGAGTTTACTTACAACAATAGCTATCATTCTAGTTTATCAGGATATGGAAAATTTAAAGGTGATTCGGGGTAGTCTTAAGGCTGCCCAAAGTCACCAAAAGTCCTATGCAGATGTAAGGCATAGAGACTTAGAGTTCAAGGTTGGAGATAAGGTGTTCCTAAAGATATATCCCATGAAGGAAGTGATGGGATTTGGTAAAAAAGAAAAGCTCAGTCCTCGGTATGTTGGTTCTTATGTGGTTTTGTGGAAGGTTGGTAACCTTGCATATGAATTGGAGTTGCCTTCTAGTTTGAGCTCTATTCATCTGATATTTTATATCTCGATACTGAGAAGGTGTCTTGGTGATCCTTCTTCAGTGGTTCTTTTAAAAGGGTTGGATATCTTGGATTCTCTGTCTTATGAAAAGATCCCGATTGAGATCTTAGATCAGCAAGTTCATCAGTTATGGACTAAGGACGTGGCCTCAGTTAAGGTTCAATGGCAGAGCCATAAGGTGGAAGAGGTTTCATGGGAAGCAGAAGCGGACATGAAGTCTAAATATCTGCATTAGTTTTCTTCTTGGATTATTCATGCAAAAGGTATGTGTTCTTGATAACATCTTCATTTTCTAATTTAGTTAAGTGTTAGAATAGATCCTTACATCTTTATTTTCTAACTTAGTTAAAGGTTGGATTGATAGTTGATAATGCAAATAAATAGTGCTTGTGTTTTACCTACCTTGTCCATCCTTTGGGGATAAATGATCCTAGTGGGGGAGACTAAAACACCTTGGGTTTTGGGACCCTTAGAAGATTTCCTGAATTTCTAGTTTCTGGACAATATACGACTAAGGGGTACAGTTCGTATGTTGGGGTAAGGCTTGGTAGTACACAGACCAGTGTTGGTTGGTGGGTTGGATTGGTTTCTGGAATGGGTATGACTTGGGCTGGTACTAGTCGTATGGTCGAATACAGGTCGTATGGTTTGGATTTTCCTACACTTAATCTGAGACTTAGTAAAGTAACATGAATCTAAGTATGAGTGGCTCATCATGGGTCGTGAGATAGGGTACGAGTCATATTGTCCCACTCGTATGTTGGACAGTCTCAACTTCTCTTAGTTTTGTTATAGGTACAGGTTAAGGGTACTAGTTGTATCCTTAGGTACAGTTTGTCTTGCATGGTCATATGTTGACCAGTGTGGGGGTCTAAGGGAGGTCTAGGATACGAGTGGTACGTACCTACAACTCGTATTGGAGGGTATGACTAATATGGTGGAGTCGTACCCACCTGTGGGGATTTTATACAGATAAGTTGGGGGTAATCTGGACATTTCCCCTCTTAACCCATTATGACGCCACGACTTATATCACACTTGAGAGATTATTTACCCTATTATTCTATTCATTAACTTTTAGAAAACACTCTTTAATCCTCTCTAAGGCTTCTGGGTAAAGAAAGGCTAGGGTTTCACTAAGGTGATTAATTTAGGGCTTGTGTTGGTGATTTCTCTCCATCATCTACTCAATTTAAGGCAAGATACTTTTCCCTCATTGTTAGTTCCACCTAAAGGCATGATTTATACAATGGTTGTATGATTTTGGGGTTTTCAAATATATATTGGGATTTTGGTATTAAATGTTTGGTTATGGCTTTCCCATGTTTTAATCATGTTTTTACATGATTTAATGATGGTTTTTACAATTGGTTGCATGGGAATGGTTAATTGGTAATTGGATTTGGTTTTGGAAACACTATGTCCCCAACATGTTTAAAAATGCCCATGTTAATGCTTTAACTATACTATTGGACTTTTATTGGACTTATTACATGGTATGGTTTGGTAATAGAATTCTAAATATTTTAAATAGTTTGGAATGGTTGAATGGAATGGTTTAGTAGTCATGGTTATGGTTAATTGAACTTCTTGTGGGGTACAATGGAATCCCCCAAGTAAACATGGTAATGAACAACTTGCGGGATACATGAGATTGCCCCAAGTAATTATAATAATGAAATACTTATAGGGTACATAGAATTCTTCCAAGTTAACTTGATAATGTAATTCATGGATACATGGGAATCTCTTTACATTAAAAGGTTGGCTAAGGACATTTCTTTTTAAGCTATAGTCGGTATAACGATACCACTATTAATAGCCTTGGTTAATAATAAATGGAATAACAGATCAGTTGGTTGGAAATGGTTCTAATTGGGAAATAATGGCTGGGTGTGATAATTAATCGTGAAGGTGGAAGTCCAATGGACGAACACTGAAAACTCATGTTTGCCTACATGAGGGGTTGGTCATGCGACCATATATAATATTCATGAGGTACATGAAAATCCTCTAAGTACACTGTACATATGTATCATGGAGAGTGAAGGGTACTTGGGAATCCCCTACTCTTATGGTAACTCCAGTTCATGCGGCTACACGCATCAGGGGCCGTTCAGGAGGTTACACTAGACCCATATAGCCCGTGGGTGGTTCTAGGACGGTTAAGCTACACATACCCAGGTTAATGGTTTTAAAGGTATGCTAAACCTGATTCCCTTTCCGGGCATGGTTATATATATTAAATATATGGTTTGTATGCATGTGGTTGGTTTGGTTTTACCGGATGGCATTATTTTATCCTTATCCTATGTACTTGCTAGCGTTCACCCGCTAACCCGTCCTTGGGCGGCTATATCCCCAGGTGATGCAGGAACCGATCGTTCCACTCCTCCTGCTAGTAATTAAACTTTGGGATTAGCTTTTGGATTGAAGTGGTGAGCTTTCATCTTTTCAGAAGGCTCCATTTCATGTTATGGATATTTTCATACACTTTGGTTTATTTATGGATATTTATTTTGACTGTGGTTGGGGACATGTCCCAACTGGGTATTGTTTTTCTTTTGGTTAGAAACTTTTATGGAACTACTATGGGTTTGTATGGGCGGGATAGGTAGTAGTGTCAGCAGTAGTATTTGCATTGGCATTGGGGCTGAAATCGTTGGACTAAATTTCTTACTATTCCATCCTTTTATATTATGTTATGGAACTTAGTTTGGTTATTTTTATGGTTTGGATTATAGTTTGGTTTGGTTATGGTTGTTGGTTGGTATCGACGGTTGGACTCATTTGGGTGATCACAGTCATAGACCTATCCCAGATTCTTGGGTTACACAATAACTCTATCTTGTTATACGTTCAGAATTCATCCGACTCAGGATATGCGTAGGTTGGTTGGGTAGGGTAATGGGAGTGGTATCCAGTCCTGGTTGGACTTGGGATGCCCATTACGATGATGCCCTGGTTTAGGTCGTGTCAATATTTTACTTTGTAAAAATTATTATTCTTAAACCAGGTTAATGTTTATTGAATTCACACAGAAAACGTATACTACAAAAGTGAGGAAAAAGAAAAAGAAAACAATCAATCACGATTAAGTGAGAATTTTGTCAAAAAAAAAATATGATAAAATGCAAGAGTGTCTATCTGAAAAACAGAGATAAGTTGATGTGACACTTCTCTATGACCTCCAATTACTTTGTATTTTTTTCTCCTTTTTAAAAAAAAATAAAATTATAATGTGTTATAAGTTATACTAATTAACTTGATAACATTCATGAGGAGAGCAAGAAAGTTGTTTTTTGTTTTTAAGGAGAGTAAGAAAGTTTTTCTACATACTTAAAGAATCGCAAAATATTATATGAAAATACGAAAAAGCTACGTCCATGTGCTCAATCTTGCATAAGCACTAGAAAACTCTTATATTAGTGATTTGTTCAATTGTAGAATTAAAATCTACATGTTTATATATGTAAATATATCTTCTGTTGACTTGAAATTTTTAAAAAATATTATTAAATTTATTTTATGACGGCGAAGCGCGGATAAATTCAATAGTAGCATAAATAAAGGTCATAACACAAGAGGAGGGGCAGCCATGATAAGATCGCCCCTCCCCGTCAATATAATAATTTAGCCACATAAACATTTAAAATTTATTTGGACCACAAATTTTAAATATTTATAATTTTTTAGAACTCCACTATATAAATTTAAGCACCAAAATATAAACTATCATAAAATTAAATTACATTATAAGGTATATGTAAAAGTTATAATATAATATTAATTTATGACCGTAATAGTACTTTCAGTAGCATGCCATAATAATAAGTCAAACTTATGTATTTATTAGTTTAATAGGACGTGTAACATTTAATTATTTAAAATTAAATGATTTTATCTATTATAGAGATTTTTAATAGAGTACAAAAAGTTTAAATCACTTTTTAAATATCCTTCACACTTTAATATAACAATATGAAAATAAACATATATTTTAGTGTAAGCACATAGATATTTTATCACCAGAAGTTTCAAGTGGTTGACGGATCATCAGTTTTGTGTTTGTCGTGAAATTTTAAAAATAAAAAAGTGTAGTCCCAAAATACTTACTATAAATTTTGTATTGCAAATAATAAATTTTAAATGAAAATTATGATGGCACATAGGTAAAAACTTACACGCACCTGGTGTATACACCAAACTAATATTTTTTACCATGGTTATGTAATTAAATTAAGTAAAATACATATTGATTAATCATGGTTAAGTAACATGAACTTTAAATTCAAACACATGACATGCATGTATTGACTTGGTGTATACACCGGGTGCGTGTAAGTTTTACCCTGGTACATATATTTAAAAGAATCTGGAATTGATAAGTTCGGTTTTGATATTAGTAGAAGACAAAAAGAACTTGTACGTTCACGATTAATTCACTTTCCTAAACTTTCAGTCATTTCTTCTCCATGGAAGCTCAACAAGAAATAAAAATGTAAACACATTACTTTATCAATACTAAATTAACTTTCAAATAATATGTAAATATGGCTATATATTACTACCTCCAAGTTAAGAGACGATATATTGTTACCGTAACAAAATATTTGAACCCAATACTTTAGATTTGTAGTATAACTTGATATGTAAAATCTATTAAAATTACAATAAATAATAAACATGAATTCACAAATTTCAAAATATATTGGGTACTTGTAAAATATCTTAAATTTAAGTCTATTTAAATTTTGAATCCGCTTCTGAAACGATTAAGAACAAAGTTTTAGTCACTGAGAAAATAAGTCATGCATTGTGTAACGCCCCGAAAACGGGTCCCGAGATGTCACACGGTGCTTAGGGTCATAAGTGACCCCAAGCTAACCCTTATACTGGTATAACTCAAAAGCAACTGAATAAAAGGTATAAATCTGTACAAATTAGCGGAAAATAACTCTTTTCTGAATCTGATCAATACAAAACTGAATTTACAAGATTACAACTCTGCTTTACAAATCAAAATTAAAACTGAATGCATCAACTTCTATTGACTGTCTATGAAACCTCTACTAGTACTGACTTTAGATAGCCGGGTCATGACTCCCAACTATCCCAACTTAATACGACTGAAATAGGAAAATAAAGAACTACTCAAACTGTCTATCTGGCTCAAACCCTTGAATTAAAAAGATTCATCACCTGTTGACTGGAAGCTACGAGCTGACTGAATCTGAATTTTCATACTAAGTCTTGTACCTACATTATGAGACAATGTAGTACATAGACGTATATGTGGAACAACACCTGGGGAATGTACTGAGTATATGGAGGTGTATGCAATTAAATAATCAATATGATAAATCCTTATAGAAAACATGCATGCTAGTATAGATGACTCACATATCTTGAATTAAAACCATCATAATCATGATAAAGAAAACAGGTAATGTAAATCACATGAGTAATTGCACTTCATTCTAAATCTGCATTCTTTCTTTATTCTCAAACTTGTAAGATAGATAAAGTCTTAAAACAACATCTTTCAGAGCATACACTTTAATCTCATGAAAACTAGGAACTTCTTTGGAAACATAAAAATTTTGACACTTGAGAGCCTTAGAAATCTTGGACTCATAGCTTTCAAAATACATATACTTGTATCTTAGATAGAGTAGGGGACTACTTTGGGAGTTTCTTCTAACCGACATAAACCATGTGAGCTACATGGAGTCCAACGTATTACCCACGTTGGGGAGAGCTGTTCTATCTTTGCCATCAGATAGAACATTAACTTTAGTGATCACTATCTTAACCCACTTGGGGTATATCAAGAACCTACGGGGGCACGTAGTTCTGGGGCATAAGACCTCGAAATCAAACCCACTCGGTGCTAAATACTACTCCCTTACTAAGCTCAAAACTTTAGAAAATCCACCTAAAAAAATATTTCAGTAATATGCAATGGGATCCAAAACGCATCCCCTTTATCTCAAAATCAAGAATGTGGATTTCTTTCTTAACTTAGGGTCAAAACTCACTTCTTTCATGAAATCTTGATAGACTTATCATTAAAGCTTTAAAAATCTCATAATAATGGAAATATGAACATACTTCTTGCAATTCTTTAAAAGTCATCAACAACTCATTCTCAAAACTCATAATTCAACAATAAGGCTCAACTCATAACAACAAGTCTTGGAAATACTTGAAAATATGAAATCAACATAGGCATGTACAACTTATATCATGAACTCTCAATTTATCTCATAATTAAATAAGATAATCATGCAATTCAAGACTTGACTAATTTCATAATCTCATAAACTTGAAATATAGCAAAATAATATGAATTCATCTTGGAAAACGAAATTCTTTAAGAAAACTAAAACTTTTGGGCACAAGAACGAAAGGGTGTTCTTGTTCAAAACCCACATACCTTAAACTAGGAGCTTTTGGATGACTTCAAAAATTTCGGAAGGTTATTCATGAACTATTGGGTGTCCCTCGTAGAAATCATAACGGGGAATTCAAATATGCAAGAATTATTGAATTCTCACGGTTGAATCACTAGATAATTGAGTTTTTATGTTGAAACCCTAACCTTGTGGTTGAAGGTGCGCAGAGAATTTTGAGATGTTTGACTAAAGAGAAATAGAAGAAAATACGTTCTCTGAGGATTATAAGTCGTGGGAAGTGTAGAAAAAAGACCAAAATACCCTTGCAAAAACGTCATTAAATCGCTGAAAAAAATAGCTGACGATATTCGTGACAAGTCGTCATGAAATATCGTCACAAAAGGGTAGATTTTATGATTTTCGGCTTAAGGTTGACAATATTTTGTGAAAAGCCGTCAAACTTGTAATAAATCTTCACAAAATATCGTCAAAAAATGTTGGATTTTGTGAGTTTCTGCTTATGGTGACGACATTTTGTAACAAGCCATCAGGCTTGTGACAAGTCGTCACAAAATTTCCAGGCTGATATGCTGGAGTAAAATGGGCATAACTCTTTCCTTTAATAACGAATTTTGGCGAAATTGGTATAGTTGGAAAGATAATTCGAATATCTTTCATTTGATATATAGTAGGCCACCCAGTTCATCATATAAAAGGAGTTATGATCGATTGAAGTCGATTCAAGTTTTGGCGCTCACTAAAACTCGAACGATTGGAAAGCTTTCAACTTGACCTTGAGTTAGGGGATCACTATGATCTCAATTCATTCCCAAAATAGGTTCCCACACTACATAATTGATTAACATACCAAATTTCCATAGGATTTATGGATTTTAGAACATCTACACGTAGAAATGATGGTTTGCGTTCTAACCTGAAATGCGAAGTGTTACACATTGCAATGTGTATATATATAATAAGTATAATTGAGAAAGATATTTTGCTAAAGTTTCATTGAACCTAACTTGAGGATGATAATAATTAAGAGATAACGTATGTAAATTTAATTTATAAGGGTTATAAGTTGTTTAAAACTTTTGACTGAAAATAACTAAATATACGTGATGTTCTCATTTAAAGATAATTAAATTAAGTATTGTGATCTATATCAATACTATTTAGCAAGAATAAAATCAACGAATATTTCAAAAAATGCAAAAATTAGTAGAAGTAATCCTTCATCAGATAAAACTTAGCCTGTGTATTAGAATTGGAGGAAATAGGAGACTAGATAATTGTATAGAAAAGTATTAATAGACACTGAGGACTAGAGTTCTGAAAGATTAAAAAGCTAACTGGTTTCATTTGAGAAGAGGGTAGTAGGCTTCTCCCTTATGATTTTATAAATATCTCACTTAGTAGTTAATAAAGTATTTTAATTTCCAAAAAAAAAGAATTTAACTAATATCCACTGGTAGTAGAATGACTATTCTACATTGGTAGGAAATCTTAGGATTTATAATAGGTAAGATTTTCAAATATTTTATTTTTAATATTTAAAAATAAATAAGAAAAGAGCAATATAAGATAACTAGGACTCTAATTATTTTCTACTAAAAATAGGAAGGATCTTTCTTTCTCTGTATCTCCATCTGTAATACCCCGCAAAGTTCTCTCCTAGTCTGAGCCTTAGAGCATTTTCGGTAAAGAAAAAATTCGAGTCTAAAAATTTCAAAAATATCTTTCCAAGTATGAAACACTTTAAATCAAGTTGTATTTTTATAATTTCAACTTTTTTTCTTGTAGAGAATTGAATAAGCTTTCCATCGATACCAATTTCATCAAAATCCGACATCGAACGAGGGAGTTATGACCGATTTACTAAACGGTATCGAAATCGCCCAGGTTTGACGGTCGACCTGGCGGACCGCTAAGTCCTTGGTGTACCATCAAGTGTCCCTTCAGGACAATACAGAACATCCCATTTCTGGCCCCCGAGTGACGGCCAAAGTGGTGGACCGTTAAAAAGTTGACGGACCATCAAGGAGTCCGTCAGGTCAAAATAGAATGGCCCATTCCTGACCCCCGAGTGACGGACGATCTGGTGGACCGTCAGATTTCTAACGGACCATAAATTCAATCGTCACGTCGAGGCAGAATGTCCCAGTTTTGGCACTCGAGTGACGGACAACTTGGTGGACCGTCAGTCCCTCTGACGGACTGTCACTTCGATCATCACAGACCCCGATCAGTAGTTTTCAACTATTTTTCTTTAAAGGGAATTTTGGTCTTTTCCACTCTTTCCCCAACCTCTATAAATACTCACTTAAGGGTTGAAGGCCTTATTTCTTTTCTCTTCTTTCACCCAAAAACTAGGGTTTCCAAAATTAAAGATTCTCTCTTCTTTCACCAAAAATTTAGAGAGAATCAAGAGCAAGGATCAAGAATTCTTTCAAGAGCCTTCAAGAAAAGAGTTTCCCCAAGGTATGTAGATGTTGATTCTGGGGTCCCTTTCATCCAAGAAGCTCAAGTACCTTTTTTTCTAAATCTCCAAGATTTATGTTTATGAATTTTTAAAGATTCTTGTGAGTTAAAATTGATGTTCTTGCTATGATTGAGTTGTGGTTCATGTTTGTCTACAAGATTATCAAGCCTTGGCATTAGTATGTGGTATTTGTGTGGTAAATAGATTATGTACTTGTTGTTGATGTTGAATGACCTCCAAGATGGGATACTTATGTGGTTTGTATGAATCTATGATAATATATGAGTAGTTGGGTTATTATACTTATGCCTAAATTGTGCATGTGAGGTATTTAATAAAATGACCAAGTGAATGAATTATTCCATGCTAGTAGAAAATCCCCAAATAAGTGTGAACCTATGCATGTCTAATGTTTGTTGAAGGACCTTAGTGAACGAGTGGAGATGTGATGGTTATAAATTCCCCATTATGTGCTCTTTGTTATATGCTAAATTTTTAACACAGGTCAAGTGATTAGCAAGTAAGCTATGACATGATAGTGTGAGGTCTCCTAAGCGATGTGATACCCCAAACACATGTTAAGACTGATATAAGTATGAAATGGTTGAGGTAAAACCTTGTTGAATGGAGTTCGATCTAATAGCATGTTTCCCATATGTTATTATATGATTATTATCCCAAGATGCTTAAAGTGACCCTTTTATGATTATGATGATAAATAGAGGTTTGTGTTTCCAAAATGCTTGATGCGATACTTTAAGGATTTTTTAGGGGAAAAGTATGTTATGATTTCTAATTGATTGGAGAAGATACTTTAACAATTGTGATGATGCATTAGTGATGGTGACGATGAATGAATGATTGCGATAATGAATGAATGATTATGATGATGAATGAATGCTTGTGTTAATGCATGAATAATTATGATGATGAGTGAATGCTTGTGTTGATGCATAAATGATTGTGATGGTGAATGGATGATCGTGATGATGTGAGAATGATTATGTTTTAATTTTATGTTATCGAGTCCTGGGGGTATTTATACCCGACAATAGAGTTATTGTCTAAAGCCCGTGTTAGTTTTGCGATAATTCCAATCGAGCCACGATTCTCAGAACTCAGTGAACTATAGAACTATGTATCTTCAGACAAGTGCAGAGCTTAATCAGGCTCTGTAATCTTAGTTATCTATGTCATCTCTGTATCGCTAGTAATCTAGCCTCCGTCCTGTAATCAGCTCAGGTCTAATAGTATTCAAGTGATTCAATTCTAATCTCAGAAGCCATTTTAATAATCTATTCAAGCTTTGCATCGTCAGCCAGATGCTATGATTTGATACCTTTCAGTCAGATATGGAACTAATTAATCTCCGCGTAACTCAGTCAGATCTCTTGAGAAATATAATCAGTATCAAACTCAGCTCAGTCTAAGTTCAGTTAAGAATCAAATCAGTGTCTTTCAGTTGGGAGTAGAAACTAGCACCGAGTGAGCTCCAGGATGGGGACTCACCTACTAGTGGAGGGTGTGATCCTTAGATACGATCCTTGTACTACGTATCCAGCGTAGGTTAAGACATCACACCTGCTAGATGAGGGTGGATGAGAGACATCATACCTGCTAGATGAGGGTAGATAAAGTGGCTTGACCTATTAGATGAGGGATCCACCGTTCTCGTATGAGGACCTGATAGATGAGGGTCATATAAAGATAATGTCTTTACCCGTGGCACAGTATTGACACCCTCCCAACTGGGGTTAGAGGTTGGACCCCTAAGAAATAGTAGGGGCATGTCAGTTAAGTAACTACTTCCCACGGTCTCAGTTTCAGAATCAGTCTCAGACTTCAAAAAAGAGCTCAGTTCAGTGTACAGAATTTAAGGCTGTTAGATACAGTCCATTAAGTATGATTACTTGCTAATTCGAAGATCCGCTGCTAGATAGGATGATCTCAAAATCATTTATCAAGAAGTATTGTTATCCACAGACTCAAATATACCCTGTTAGACAGGGTTGCTATCTATTTCAGAAATTTCAGAACTCATGTCTTGATGTAAGTGCATCCATATTCCCATTTATCAGTATTAGATAAGTCTATGATTTAGTATCTCAGTGTCAGCAGTGAGTGCAGTCTGCAGTAGAGTGGCATCCAAGTTTCAGTCTCTAGAGTTGTGATGATTGTGATTATGGCTGGTACATTCACGTATGTGTTCTCGTGCCACGTTTTCATGACTATTCAGTTTACATATTATGCATGCATGAGCCCTTGCATTTAGCCTTACCTCGTCTACATACTCGGTACATTTTTGTACTGACACATTTGCACTATGGTGTTTTATTGGACACCATAGTTTCAGAGGCACAGGATTCAGAGTTTCCTCAGTGTAACACCCCAAAATATTATCCTGAGACGCCACACGGTGCCCATGGCTACACGTAGCATCAAGCTAACCCTTTAGGCTAAAACACTACCCTTGGGTTCCAACACAACAACATACACGCTGCGCTAAGGATATATATATAAGTACATATCATATCACATCACACATGGCATGGAATATTGTTAGATTGTACATATATGGAATTTCTATACACAAACCAACCCAACAATACACTGTTCTAACATAGCCTCTATACAGTCAAATCAATGAGCTATTGGGACAAACCCCCAACTGACTCAATAGACCAAAGGGATCACAAAACAACAGCACCAAAACTAGCAACTTGGTCCTCGAACCATGAGGACTCACCACTAAAGGAACGTAGATGCGGCACTCGGATATCACTGTCACTGTTGTGGCTGAGTACCTGAACCTACATCATGGTAAGAATGTAGCCCATAGAGAAATATGTGGGTTAGCACAAGATACGTACTGAGTATGTGGGGGCATATGCAAAATATAAATAATATCATAAATTTCGTAAAAATATACATACAGACCATAATGACACACCTGGCTTGAGTGACATTGAATCATGCAACTCATAACATCTTAGATAGGAAATGTAGGAGAAAAACCTCATAAATCATTATAGATCATCATAGGCAACTTGACTTACCACATCAAAACTCGGAGTGACTCGGTATTTCAATAAACATGACTCTTATGGACAGGGAGTTTTCTATAACCGACAATCCTATGTGAGCTACGTGGAATACCAATGTTTGAAACCCTCGTTAGCGGGAGCGTCATACTCTTTGCCAGGGAGTACAACCTTAAAACTGTAATAATCACAATCGGGCTCTCTGGACAATAATATCATCATCAAACAACCCTACGGTGGCACATAGGTTTGGGGAAATACCAAATTTCCCTCTCGGTGCTAAGTACTACTCCACGACAAGCTCAGAACGCGTTAGAAAATCCACCACAATATCACAAGGATCTATCATAAAGATCAAATCAAATCTCTTTCTCATTTATCAAATCATATCAATTTGTGGATTCCTAACTCAACACATTTTAGCTCAAAACATTTTAATCTTCCTCAACATCAACAAGGTATCAATGCATTGAACCATAACCGACTCGACATTTGGACAAGGATATGAAGACTCAATACATAATATTTTCAACAATTTAACTCATCAAAACCATTCGAAAAATACCAAGACTCATTGCAACTTCAATATCAACATTTCTCAATTTGCCATCCAACTCTCATTTAAAGGTACTTGAGACATCAACCCATAGTAGGGATATAGAATTTCCAATATCAATTATAAATTCATAATAAGGAAATAGTGGAATGATGGTATAAATCAAGGCTTAACAAATTAAATCATCATACTCTCATAATCAAATACTTTTTGGACATAATTTCATCTCAACATCATACACATATCGAATGACATGATCCCATAGCTCATGGATAATAATATAAGATATAAAACCATATTTCTAATTCATGGTAAAACATGTAAAATCTCATGTCAATGTAATTCAACAAAAATACCGGGCACAAGATCGAAAGGATAATCTTAGTCAAAGCTCCACATACCTAAAAATGGAAGATGAATATGAACTTCTGACTCCGGAACTTTATTCATGAAAATAAAGGGTGCTTCTTGAAGCCCTTAACATGATCAACTCGAATCCCAAATCAATTTGAAATTTCTACGGTTCAATCAAGAGACATAGAAGGATGAAATTTATAGTAGTAGGGTTGGGGTTTGATCCTTAGGAAATTTTGGAGAAAAATGAGCTATTGAATGCTCTTAATGGACTTAAATCCATGGTTTACCCAGATGGATTGGAGTGGAAATGACCAAAATATCCTTAAAAATTAAATAATGTCAAATCAGTCCTTTGGTGGATTGTTTTGATAGGCTGAAGTAGATCGACTATAACTTTTTGCTTTGATGGCCAACTTGGATGAAACCAATTTCATTGGAAAGAGGACTTTCAGAGCTTTCTGTTGATATATAGTAGCTTACCCAGATCATTATGTAAAAGGAGTTATGATCGTTTGAAGTTGACCCTAAAATTCACCTGGCCTCAGTATTTTTTTCTGCACATTTACTTTCACCACTATTCACGGTTAGATCGGAATGATCATAACTCATCGCTCGAGTGTCCGTTTTGGATGATCCACATATCGTTGAAAAGATTATTCGATGCTCTACGTGATGACGGGTCGCATATCCAGAAATTTCACACAGAAAAATTATTAATCATGATAAAGAATAGAATTCAACATATTTTCGTCCGAGATCTTAACGAAAAAATTTTTTGGGGCATCACGCTCAGCAGTTCAGTTTTAGTTAGCAGCAGTAGAAATGAGTCCTCTTTCTTCGAGGACGAATCTCAGTTTACTATTATTACATCGGATTTTGTTTATATTGTCAGTTGACGGAGTTAGTTAGGGACATGCCCCATCAACTCCACAGTTCAGACAGTTTAGAGGCTTTTCAAACGGATGTTGATGTATTAGTATTCAGCTTTTAGTTTGAGTATGTATAGATGTGTTGAACCTTATGGCCAGTTTCCGCATTTATTTCAGATATTATGCAGTATACAGGTACAGATATCAGTAAAGGGTTAGCTTGTGGTCCTTCAGGTCCATAAGCACCGTGTGACGTCACAAGATGGGATCTCGAGGCGTTACACCATCTTCATCTCCTTCTGTGTAACCCTTAGTTTCGAGCCCTAAAAAATAAGGTTAAATGGTAAATGTATATTTCATTTTTAGATTTGAGGTTTATTTTATTTCTTAAGAAATTATCATCTAAAATTAATCATATAATATGTTTAAGAAAAAATTAGTGTTTTGAATTGTCACGACCCTAAAACAAGGGTCATGATGGTACTTTTCGCGGCATACCTTAACAAGTAAGCCTATTACCCAAACTGATGTAAAAGGAAAAAGAAAAGATAGAAATACCCAAGGTAAGGCTTCTAGAATGAAGCCAAACCATGCAAGTAATCATAACAATACGGAAAGAACTTATCCAAAATGTCAATCATGCTACATCAGAAAAATAACCACAAAGGAATAATATCTGTCTCCGAATACTAATAAAGACATAACTACCATAAAAAGATAGAGGTGAACTTCGGACGCATGAATGTCCAACTGCTACCTTAGAAGCTCCAACAATCGATCAAGTCAAGCAAGCTAAGGCGCACTCGAGCTAGGACCTGCACCGAAAGGGCGCAGTAGGCATGAGTATGGTCCACTTGTACTCAGTAGGTATAATAGGCTGACCAAGAAAAGTAGTAAATAAAGCATACAAAATATACACGAAGGGCTCGTCACCTGCAATCATAAAATATCCCACAATGGTAGTCTACACCGCTTGCACTAATAGTTCTAATATATCACATATATTGCAACATCACAACAAGATAGAACACAAGTATGCATTATATCACATATAAGTAGAACAAGAGGGAACATGCATATATAGATCATCAAATACAAGTAAAAAATTATAAGACAATTACATAAATGGGAAGTCAATATAAAAATACAACACAATATAAACACAATAAAGTAAGTGCAATGTATATGATGATGTACGAGGTTGTCGCACAACCTCCGAGATCATCGTACAATCCTCGTATACACCAATGGAGGCATTCCTCCCAACGCAGGACCCATGGGGGTTCGTACACCTGTATACAATCCACATATATCATATCTTCTTTCCGAAATATCCCTCGAAAAGAGTTCTATAAAGTAATATAATATCTTCTCTCCGGTACATCCCTCGGAGAGGGTTTTAAAAAAGTGTTGTCAGTGGTACTCAGGTATTGCCACGGTGGTACCAATATTTCATAAATGAGTATGATACGAGATGTAATTCTCACAACCAATCACTATTAGTATTTTCACAATCAACCACATGATATATTTTCACAACACAACTACAATGATATATTTTTCCAACCATGTGAGCCAATATCCACTCATTAATTCTGTTTCATCTATGAATTTCCACATGTCTCATATACCAACAAGTACGAATATATCATAATACACTAATGGTTCCACATTACACCTTTCAACAACACAATATAATTATTCATATTTATTCAAGGCTATCAACATTACATAGGACCCCACACAGTCATGCACATCACATAATACCTCAATTTCGACAATTACATCACATATAAGCCCCCACATGGGCAAAATACCTAGATAACCATTTTTCACGATTAGTTCCCACCCTTAACATGCATTTTATACCATCATTTACTACCCAACCCAGACTGAAAGAGTTAAGTCATAACCTATCTTAAAAGTCAAAATTGGTCTTCTATACTTTGAACCCATGACCTTATTTTTTATGAACAATCTTGAACTGCACTAAAAATATCAAATATGGACTCTATTCATCAAAATAAAACCAACGATACCCATATTGACTACTTTTGATTCGGGATCAAAACGGACCCCCAAAATGGGTTTTCAAAAAAAAGGGCAAAATCACAATTTTACTTCAAAAATTTGTTCCCCATATTTTTAAAAATCTACAGCTGAAAACCTAAGTTAAATCGAGTAAAAAATGAGGTTCAAATCGAAGAAAAAATATTTGTAAGCTTTACCAGGTAAAATCTTTGAAATCGGGGTTAAAATCAAGAATTAGAGTTGTTTTAAAGGTCAAATTGATGAAAAACTAGTAATTATAAGATAAAAATATTATTCAAGTGAAAAGGAGTGAAATTTGGGTTTAAAATCAATCCCTAAGATTTTTGAAGTTTTGAGAAATTAATCAAGAAATTACTAAGAAAGAGATGAATTCTAACCTTAAATCCCTAATAGAATCAAGAAATAGATGTTAATTTAGCTAGCTAAGCTACCACAAACTTCACTTTTAAGCTGCCACACTATTGTAGGGTTTAACTCTCAAGAGGCAAGATGAAAAATGAGCAAAATAGGCCAAAAATTGCTATTTATTATTGCAGATTTTTCTACATAGCTTTTGCTAAAAAACTGATTTTTTTATTAAAGTCAATTCGAACTTCGACGGGGTGTTCAGAATTCATTTAGAGTCGGATATACACAAATGAACTATGAAACCATACTAAATTCGATGTTTTGAATGCGTTGGCGAAGTCATATTTTCAAAAAAATATCATTTTCACTAAGTTGACCCCAAAACCTGATATCATAAATTTTCAAATCGAGGGTCAAAATGAGATTTAAAAGTCGTAAAATTACACCAAACATGTTAATACCCTAAGATTAATATTTCGGATCTATTGGCGAAGTCGGATTTTCCATACGACTTTATTTCGACCAAATGTGGATCCCACACCCATATTTCTAATTTTCGAACTTTCCGACCAATAGGTCGAAATGAGCTCGGGTGCACCAAAATCTGAACAAAAGGTCTACCTAGCCAAAAATTGATATTCTGGAGCACTGGCACAGTCCATTCAGCCATCCGTTGCACGGATCAAAAAATATCCCTATAAGTATAAAATAAGGCTCTCGGAGTTATTAAAAACCACAATATCGCATAAATTGTACCAAAATGCATCGAAAATATTGCCAATCACCCCCACACTGCAGGAATACCATAATGCAACTCTGGGGAGGGTTAGATTAATCAAATCATATAAAATCACAAATTTCACATATTTGATCAAATTTTTAGGTCGTTATATCATCTACCACTGAAAATCTAGTTCGTCCTCAAACAGAGACAAAGAAATACCTGAATCAATGAAGAGCTGAGGTTAAAAACTACACGTATTAGACTCGACCTCCTAAGTACCCTCATCTATAGATCGATGTCGCCACTGGACCTTAACCATAGGGATCACTCGAGAGTGCAATCGCCTAACATCCCTAGCCAAAATGAAGACCGACTCCTCAACAAACGACAACCGCTCATCTAGCTGAACTGACTCCCAACATATAATACGAGACTCATTTGAAATGTAACGACGAAGCATAGAAACATGAAAAACTGAATGAATAGGTGATAGATCAGGGGGCAAAACCAACTCATAAGCCACATCAACAGTAGTCGGAAGAATCTCAAATTGACCAATATACCTGGGGCTAAGCTTACCCCTCTTCCCAAACCTCATCACACTCTTCATGGATGAAACTTAAAGAAAACCACAATCACCAACACCAAATCTCAAGGCACGAAGTCTATGATTAGCATAGCACTTCTACCTACTCGGAGCCGCTCTAAGTCTATCCTGAATGACTCAGACTCTACCCAAAGACTCACGAAGAAAGTCTGTACCTCAAGGTTTCACCTTTGAAACGTCAAACTAACCAACTGCGGAGCAACAACGCCTACCATACAACAACTAAAAAGGAGCCATATCAATACTGGACTGGTAGCTATTAATATATGCAAACTCTGCTAAAGGCAAATGTTGCTCCCACAGGCCACCAAAATCCATTACGCATGCGCGGAGCATAGCCTCTAAAACCTGGATAGTCCGCTCTGACTAGCCATTAGTCTGGGGGTGAAATGTTGTGCTAAGATCAACCCAAGTAACAACTCAACCTGAAAAATCTTCCAAAAATGAGATGTGAACACAGGACCTCATTCTTAAATAATAGACATCGGCACACCATGAAGATGCATAATCTCACCAATGTAGATACGGTTCAACCTCTAGATACTGAATGAGACCTGAACCGAAATAAAATGAGCTGACTTGGTCAATTGATCCATGATGACCCAAACACTGTCAGAACCATAAGATGTACGAGGCAAACCAGTCACAAAGTCCATGGTAATCCATTCCCACTTCCACTCGAGAATAGCTAACCTCTAAACCAATCCACCAAATCTCATATGCTCGGCCTTCACCTACTGACAACATAGGCAATGAGCCACAAAATTACTATATCTCGCCCCATACCACCCTACCAGTAGTGCTTCCTCAAATCACAATAAATCTTAGTCACACCTGGATGGATAGAATATCTGGAACAATGGGCCTCCTCCAAGATAAACTTAATCCAATCACCCACTCTCACTACACAAACTCAGCCCCCAATCCTCAAAACTCAATCTGAATTAAGTGAGGCTTCCTTAGCCTCCCCACTCAATACCTTATCTCGAATCAACCTTAATCCAATATTACCAAACTGATGAGCTCAAATCTACTCCATCAAAGAAGATCTAGCATCCATAAATGACAAAACACGCTCAAGTATCGAAATATCAAGTTTAACCATCTGGTTATCTAGAGACTAAACCTCTAAGGCCAAAACCTCTTTTGGGTCAAAATATACGCTAAGCTACCCATGTTAATCGACTTTCGGCTCAAGGCATCCGCAACCACGTTAACCTTACCCGAATAGTTGAGAATAGTCAATTCATAATCCTTAAGTAACTCAAGTCAATGCCGCTGCCTCATATTAAGATCTCGTTGGATGAAGAAGTACTGAAGGCTACGATGATCTGAGAAGATCTCACAATGGACTCCATACAAGTAGTGCCTCCAAAACTTCAAGGCAAACATGACTGCGTACAACTCCAAATCATGGGTAGGATAATTTCTCTCATGAGGCTTCAACTGATGAGACACATAAGCAATCACCTTGCCCACCAACATCAACACAACACCTAACCCAACACCTGAAGCATCACAAAAAATGGTAAAACCCACGCCCTCCCTAGGCAAAGTCAAGATAGGAGCTGTAGTCAACAAATCCTTAAGCTTTTGAAAGCTCACCTCACAAGCATAAGACGATTGATAGAAATATTCTTCTGGGTCAACTTTGTCAATGGAGTTACAATGGATGAAAAATCCTCAACAAAACACCGACAATAACCTACCAAGCAAATAAAACTCCGAATTTTGGTGGGCGAAGTAGGTCTAGCCCAATTATGAACCGCTGCAATCGTGGTTGGATCAACCATAATACTTTTCTTACTCACCACATAACCCAAGAAAGAAACAGACTCTAACCAAAACTCGCACTTAGAGAACTTAGCATACAACTTCTCATCCCTCAATCTCTAAAGCAAAATCTGCAAATGCATATCATGCTCAACTTTACTTTTGGAATAAACCAAGATATCATCTATAAACACAATAACAAAGGAGTCGAGATATGTCGAAACACTCAGTTCATCAACTCCATGAATGCGGCAGGGGCATTGGTTAATCCAAAAGACATGATCAAGAACTCGTAATGACTATATCGAGTTCGATAAGATATCTTTGGAATATCTAAAGCTCAAATCCTCAATTGGTGATAATCGAACCTTAAATCAATCTTTAAAAACACTGCAACACCCTAAAGTTGATCAAATAAATTATTAATGCGAGAAAAAGAATACTTATTCTTAATCGTCACCTTATTCTACTGTCGATAATCAATACACATCCCCATAGACCCATTATTTTTCTTCACAAACAAGACAGGCGCACCCCAAGGTAAAATACTAGGTCAAATAAATCTCCTATCCAACAAATCCTATAACTGATCCTTTAGTTCCTTTAACTATGATGGGGCCATCCTATAAGGAGGAATAGAAATGGGCTTGGTGCTCGGCTCAACATCAATAGCGAAATCAATGTCTCATTTCGGAGGCATACTAGGCAAGTCTATAGGAAACACATCCATAAACTCACGAACAACATGAACAAAATCCAAGGAAGGAGGTGAAACAACACTGGTTTCACGAATATGAGCCAAGTAAGATAAACATCGCCTCTCAACCAATTTACAAGCCTGAACATAAGATATAATCCTTTTAGGACCCGAATGAAATACACCATTCTAAGCTATCCTTGGCACTCCCAATAAGCTAAATTCATTGTCTTACCAAAACAATCAAAGACAACATGATAAGGAGCCAACTAATCCATACCCAAAATAACATCAAAATCGACCATATATAACATAAACAAGCCTACCCAAGTCTCATGCCCGACAAAAGTTACAACACAAGATTGGTACATCCGATCCACCACTAAAGAATCACTTACCGGGGTAGATATACAAATAGGCATGGCAAGAGGCTCACTAACAAAATCAAAACCCGAAGCAAAATACACAGACATGTATAAGAAAGTTGATTCAAGATCAAATAATTCAGATGCAGGTTTGAAATAAATGGGGACAATCCCCAGCCACATGTCCAATCTCATCATACACATAGCAACCTCTATGACCCTCCTCAATAGGAGAAGGTACAATTAGGCTCGAACGGCCACCCTGAACTACTGGCCTATAAGATCCACAACCCGAACTCTATAAAGACGTCTGCACTGGCCTACCATGGTATCCACGAGAACTTCTAAAATCTCTGCCTCAAGAGGTCTGACTCCTAAACTCACCAAAATATCATGCTTTCTTGGTGCCTCCCTGAGATGCACTAAGAATACACTCTATCATCTTAGCATGATCCATAATACTCTGAAAAAAATCCCAAAGTACAACCATTTGAGACGTAGCCAACTGAAGGGAGACATCCAAACACTTTATAAACTTCTAAATCTTCTCAGACTCGATAGAAATGCTAGCATAAAAATATCTAGACAGGGTATGAAAGCGTGCCTTATACTCAGCAACTGTCATAGAGCCCTGCTCCAAATGATCAAATTTGTCCCGCGTACGATCTCTCAAACTGAAAGGCATAAATATCTCTAGGAAAGCCTCGGCGAACTGATCACAAGTTATCTCGGGAGAATCACGGGGTCTACAACTGACAAGCGACCTCCATCAATCTCTCGCTGCATCTCTTAACTAATAAGATGTAGTATAAGCCACAACATTCGTGTAGAAATAGTGAAACACAACTCAGAGCACAAGGTATGGAAGAACTTCGCATGATAAAGAATAAAATAAGAAAAGTTTCCTAAAGACGTCCTATAGCCTCTCAAAGATAGATATGGATTTCTACATACCGATCTACGAGACTCTATTAGACATCCCGTTTTTACAGTGTTGAGACCAATGAAACCTGAATTCTCTGATACCAATTTGTCACAACCCCAAAACAAGGGTTATGATGGCAATTGTCGCGGCATATCTTGACAAATAAGCGTATCACCCAAACTGATATAAAAAATAAATAAAAGACAGAAATACAAGACAATTACATAAATGGCAAGTCAATATGGCAATACAACACAATATAAACATGAAAAGTAAGTGCAATGTATATGTTGATGACGATGATGCATGAAGCACAACTTTTGGGATTGTCGCACAATCTCCGTATACCTTACGGAGGCAAATCTCTCAATGCAGGACCCATGGGCGTTCGTCAACCCATATGCAATCCATATATCTCATATCTCTTTTCTGACACATCCCTCGAAAAGAGTTTTATGATATCAGATGTAATGCTCACAACCAATCACAATGAGTATTTTCCCAATCAACCACATGATATATTTTCACAACCAACCATAATGATACATTTTCACAACCATGTGAGCTAATATCTACTCATTATTTCCATTTCATAAATGAACTTCCATATGTCTCATATACCAACAAGTATGAGTATATCACAATACTCCAATGTTTCCACATTAGATACTTCAACAATACAATATAGTTATTCATATGTATTCAAGGCTATCAATATCACATAGGACCCTACACAGTCACACACATCACATAATATCTCAATTTCTACAATTGCATCACATATAAGCCCCTACACAGGCAAAACACCTAGATAACCATTTTTTACGATTTGTTCCCATCCTTAACATGCATTTTGTACCAGTATTTACTACTCAACCCAGTCTGAAAGAGTTAAGTCATAAATTTCCACACTATTTTAGGTTTAACTCTCAAGAGGCAAGATGAAAAATAAGCAAAACAGGTCAAAAACTGCTATTTATTATTGTAGTTTTTTCTGTACAGCTTTGCTAAAAAGCTGGTGTTTGGGGTGTTTGAAATTCATTCAGAGTCGGATATATACAAATGAACTATGAAACTGCACTAAATTCAACGTTCTGAACGCGTTGGCGAAGTCATATTTTTATAAAAATATCATTCTCACAAAGTTGGCCTCCAAAATCCGAAATCACAATTTTTCAAACCGAGGGTCAAAATGAGATTTAAAAGCCGTAAAATCACACCAAACATGTTACCATTCTAAAATTGATATTTTAGATATATTTTCGAAGCCGTATTTTCCATCAGAGTTCATTTCGACCAAATGTGGGTTTCACACCCATGTTTCCAATTTTTCTACTTTCTGACCAATTGATCGAAATGAGCTCGGGTGCATCGGGACCCGAATCATAGGTCTATCTAGACTAAAATTGATATTCTAGAGTTGTTGGCATAGTCCGTTTAGTCATCCATAGAACAGATCAAAATATATCTTCATAAGTCTAAAATAAGGCTCTCGAAGCCATCAAAAAACACAATATCGCATAAATGGAACCAAAATGCATCAAAAACTATGCCAATCACCCTCACACCCCAGAAATACCATAATGCAACTATGGGGGGGGGGGATAAAACAGTTAAATCACATAACATTATAAATTTCACATATTTTATCAAATTTTTAGGTCCTTATATGAATAGAATCAACATTTTCTGTGGAATCTACATTTTCTATAAATTGATCTAAAACCACTATAGTTTTACTGTTTTAGGAATCTTATTAAATTCGTTCATTCTTTTTCCTCCGATAGAGGATCAAAAATTTATCTGGGTTCAAATCCTACTGAGAGGTCCTTGCACCTGATGAATTCCACACCTCTATTATCATTAAGTTGAATTTTTAAGGAGATAAGACTTATCCTTTCCTCAATTTTCTCAAAAAGTGTTCATGAATTATTGTCTTTGAGAACCTAAAATGAAATTGGTTCAAGATCCAACCACAGAACGTCTTTTCACTTATTGAGATTTCTCGTATTTTTAGAGCTTTACTAAAGCTATTGGAAGTGACTCAAAAAGTTTTTGTTAAATAAATTACCGCTGAAAAAATAATGAAGAAATGCATCTAAAACTTTTAAAAGTATGGTACTTCTTAAATTTTTTTATTCTAACACTTTTATATGTTTTTTAGATTTTTCAGATCTTCATAAAGTTAAATTTTGTTGATCTAGAATTCTTTAATCAGTGGAAAAGTATTTAGTTGTCATTAATTCTGATGACTTCTAATAAGAAAAGGTTTTACCATAAATATATTTAGCTAGTTTTTAACTCTTAAATATTAGAAAAATAGTGAAAAGATGATTTTGTCTAAAGGAAAAACTTTTAATGAAAGACAAAATGTTCAAACAATATTTCTAAAGCCCCTCATACTTTTAATATAGATATATATAAAACATAGACAAAAATAATTTTAAATTAATAAGATTATTAATTATTATGAATTCAAAATGACCAACCAATTTTTCTTATGAGGAAATATGTCCAAAATTATAAATAAGTTAATTTCAAATTACTAATTATATATAAAATATTATGAACAAAACTCACAAAGAAACTTCCCAAAAGAATAAATATTATAAATTTCTACGCCTAAAAGAAAGCTAAAACATGAAAAAAATTGAAAAGAAAAAGAAAAATAGACTCCTGCAAAATTCTATCTGTTGTCTTATGATTGGTCCAGTATATCTTCTCACACTGAGAATGTGATCTGTCTCCACAACAGAACTAATTAACTGTGCCTTTCACCTTGATAAAACTATCTCCTGACAACTTTTTGATTCCTGTGTCTCTCATGATCTTTCTTGCCATTCTAACTTCACTCAACCTACCAAAAGAAACATATGTATTGAACACTAGAAAATAGTTTTCATTATTATATGTTTTGACTTCAGTTAGATGAAGTAGAACTTGCTCCCCAAGTTCAACATGACCGTGATTTCTTGCTGCAGTAAAAAGTGGTCTTCAAATGGTTGCATTAGCTTCAAAGGCATTATTTTAATCATATTTGCAACCTTATTGAGGTAACCAACATTCCATAGAAGATCAACCATGCAATCATAGTAATGACGATTTAGAACATATATAAATTATGTGTAAGGTTACTAACATAAACGTTCAAGAGCATAAGAAGACATTAGAACATTAAAAAGGCATAAAATTTAATGTTGAATCATCTATCATTGATAAAAAAAAAAAGAGTGAACTTTACTTACCTTTGTCTTCACTTTTTTTTTACTATAATAAAACAAACAAAATCAAAATTTTAGAACTGCACCAATAAGAAAAATATAAAATTTAATATTGAATCATCTATAATAGATTCAAAAAGGAAAAAAAAAAGTCGGCTTTACTGACTTTTGTGTATGCTATCTTTTTACTACAATAAAGCAAACAAAAGCAAAATTAAAGAAAAAATAATTTTATAGATGAATAACTCAATTTCAAGCAACACATATATTTTTTTTCTCATGTATTTTTGTTAAAAAAAAAAAGGCACTCTTCGGAATTATATGAAAATACTACAAAAAATGTCATAGCATGAGATACCTACCTTTTCAATATTGGTGATTGTGCATGTGATGTCCAAATAAAATCCTAACCATTATAGCAGCCTATAAGCACATATGATATCTCCAACACCAACAACAACATATGTATACGTAAAACTTACCCCTATCCTACTACTATTAATTGTATGGACTAAGAGATTATTTTTGACAGATTCTGACTCAAAAAAATAGAAATGATAATAATAATAATTAAATACAAAACTAACCTAACAAAAATCAACACAAAATCATATTTGTCTGAGATGACCACATGCTACAAAAACAAAACAAAATAAAAGAAACATCTCATTTCTCAAATCACCAAAACTAACAATTGAAAATATGTGCGAAGTAAGTGCAAAATAAAGGTTTTTACAACTACTATTCCTTGGCTATCTTTCTTTCAAGTATAGAGACAAAAGAAAAAGTATAGAGATAAACAATACCTATGTCAAAACGAAATAAGAGATGTTTGATTGCATTTAGATAACATAAAAGATGAATTCATTAGAGAGTTAAAACACCTAAGAATATAATACAGAATAACTGCTATATGATCATTTGAAAGAAAAAATTGTAGTTGTACGTCTTTCTACGAATTCAGATTCATGTCCAGCTCAAAAATATGGTGAAAATTCAAGAAAGACTTAAAAATTTACAGTGATAAGGAAAGAAGAATGTGCGAAAAAAATCTAATATAAGGTATTTTAATTGTGATATTTAATTTAAGTAAGAAAATAATTTATAGAAAATATAATTTTATATCCTTGCCTGGTTCTATTTTAGCCAGATTAGGTTTTTGCCAAATTTTATTTGGACAACAAAAAAAAAGGTATTCTATTTCTATTAGGAAAGGTTTTTATTTTTTATTATAATCAATATTTAATATCATTAAAATAGTAAAAAAAAATAGTAAAAAGACACTTTTGTCTAAGAGTCTTTTAATGAAGGTTAAAAAAAATCAAATCACTTCTCTAAGGTCTTCACACTTTTAATATAGTATAGAATAGATATAGATTATAGATAAATTATAGATATAGATATAAATTATTATAAAATATACTATCAGTGCATATCACTTAAATCTTGACCCAATTAGTAAAAGTTTGACCAATTAAATATTTCCTCCATTCATTCTTATCTATCCATTACATTAAAAGTAAATATTTATTTTTACTTGTTTAATATTTAAAAATAATTTATTTTATACTTATTTATTCTTTAACGAGTGAAAGCGGAAGGAAGGAGAGAGGGGTACATATATATTACTCCCCTATGTCACAATTTATATAGTTTCCTTGTCTTTTTAATCTGTCTCGAAAGAATATCACCTTTTCATAATTAGAAATATTTAACTTCAAAAAAATTTCTTTTATCTTAAATAAAATAATTTATAACTACGCAAACATCTAAGATCAGATCAAAGTACAGATTAATTTAGGGTGGAATTGACTCTATCAATTGATAAATAAGACATCAACAAGTAAAAAAAACAATTGCAGTAATAGTAAGGATTATTAAAATAGGGAGACGGGGAATTGCCTATATTACTAGAACACCAAAATTAATACACTTCTTCTTTACAATTACATTCTTACGTTTTCTTAAGTCTATTCTAGCAAAATATTATCTTTCTATGTTTGAAAAATATTCAACTTTAAAAAGTTTACCCTATATAGAAAAATATTCAACTTTAAAAAGTTTACCCCCTTTATAAAAGCACATAAATATCTAAAATTTATTTTACATCTAGAATTTCAAAAGTCTCTAAATTTTTAAAACTCCACCATATCTAAATTTTTGCACCATAATATAAAGTATCATAATATCAGATAACTTATAAGGTATATGTAAATTTTATAATAAATACTAATTTGTGACCCAATTAATATTTTTACAAACATGCCACAATAACTAGTCAAACTTTATATATTGATTATTATAAGATATATTATCGGTGTATACTACCAAAATCTTGATCCAATTAATAAAAGTTTGACCAACTTAATTTTTTCTTCGTCTATTTTTATCACCCATTACATTAACAATAAATATCTATAAACTTCATATTTAATGCGTTGAAAATTGCTCTGGGTACAGGATAAGCGAGGTCGGCTAACTTGTTGTTTGAAAGTCTTTGGACTAAGTTTTGCCTTTAAGGTAAAAGTTATAGAGCATCCACCAATTAAAACATAATATGGAAGTGTCAGCTCTTACCTATGGAGCATAACTTATTGTTTGAAAGCCTTTGGGTTAAGTCTTGCCTTTAAGGCAAGAGTTACAGAAATCTCATAAATCAAAATATAATGTGGTAGTGTCAATGGCATAACTTGTTGCTTGAAAGCCCTTGGACTAAGTCTTGCCTCTAAGGGAAGATCGTTATAAAGTATCTCATAAATCAATATAAAACGTGGTAGTGTCAACTCTTTTCCATGAGACATAACTTTTTGTTTGATGGTCTTTGGATTAAGTTTTGCCTCTAAGGCAAGAGATAATTGTTTCATAAGTAAAAAATACAATGTGATGGTGTTGACTCTTGCCTAATGTGTGTAACTTGTTGTTGAAAATTCTTGGGATAAGTCATGCCTCTAAGACAAAAGTTGTAGAAGATCTCTCAAATCGAGACATAATGTGATAGTGTCAACTCTTGACCGTGGGATATAACTTGTTTTGAAAGTTTTTGGGCTAAGTCTTACCTAAGGTAAGAGTTTTAGAGTTGTAGAACATCTCATAAATCAAGATAGAATGTGGTAGTGTCAACTCTTGCCCGTGGAACATAACTTGTTGTTTGAAAATCCTTGAGCTAAGTATTACCTCTATGGTAAGAGTTGTAGAATATCTCATAAATCAAAACACAATGTGGTAGTATCAACTCTTACCCGTGGAACATAACTTGTTGTTTGAAAGTCTTTGGACTAAGTCTTCCTTCTAAGGTAAGAGATATAGAACATCTCATAAATCAAAACACAATGTGGTAGTGTCAACTCTTACCCGTGGAACATAACTTGTTGTTTGAAAGTCTTTGGACTAAGTCTTGCCTTTAAGGTAAGAGATATAGAACATCTCATAAATCAAAACACAATGTGGTAGTGTCAACTCTTGCCCATGAAACGTAACTTGTTGTTTGAAAGTCCTAAGTCTTGCCTTTAAAACAAGGTTTATAGAATATATCATAAATCAAGATACAATGTGGTAGTGTCAACTCTTACCCATGGAACATAACTTGCCGTTTAGAAGGAATCGAAGAAAAGAAAAAAATAATAACAAAATTTGTGGAAAAAGAAAAATATTAAAAAAAAATCAAAGAAAATTAAAATATATAGAAGTTGAGAAGAGAAAAGAAAAACAAAGATTGAGAAAAATTTTAATAGAAAAAAATAAATTAAAAAAAAGGAGATATTTAAAAAAAAATAGAGATTTAAAGGAGAAAAGAAAGAAAAAGTAAGAGTTGAGAAAAACTAAAAAAAAAAAAATCAAACTAAAAGAAAAAAGAAAAAAAAATAGAAGTTGAAAGGACCAAAAAAAAAAGTAAGGGTTGAGAAAAATTAAAATAAAAATTAAAGTAAAAGAAAAAAAAATAGAAGTTGAAAGATAAAGAAGTATGAAGTTATTTAGAAATAGGCCAAATCCATCGACAACCCCCTAAACTTGGCACAATCTTTCACTTTGACACCTCAAGTGGACGTTGTTCACTTTTGACACTTCAAGTAGCCATAAAGTGTGTCATTTTGAGACTTTTTGCTAATTCAACAAAGAAAGTGTATCACGCTCGCTTTTAGGCGCGTGGCAGGGATATTTTCATAATTTTTTCATTTTTTTTCTCTTTCTTCTTCACTCTTTCAACCCATTAACTTTTCCACCATTTTTTTTCTTTTCTTTACACATGTCTATGCTTAAGAAAATGGGTAATCAAGATTCTTACCTTTTTTGCTGAATCTTGATCCTATATCTGGGATTTGAAAATATTAAAAGATCAAGAAAATGGAAAATCAGAAATAGGTATTGGGTAAGGGGGGGTGGGTTGTATAGAAGCGAAATAGGAGAAAAGTTGACGATGCTATGGATTTTCAATTAGCCCATTTGAGTTCTTTTTTATTGGAATTATGGGGACTAATTGTAAATTCTTTTTGTTTCTTTGAATTTTTGAATAGTCAAAATTTGTTTAACTCATTGAATTTACTCGTGTAAATTACGTGTGATAATTATAGTTAAACTTCAATTCTAGATAAGTTTATTAATTATAGAAAATAATTGCTTTTAAGAAACAAGAATGGTTGATTTTTTCTTCTATTGATTTTAACCATTTTTGTATCTTAAATTCGTGAAGCAACTCTCAACGGGGAGGTACGTTTTCGTGAAGCTTGTGTTTGAAAATGACACATTTTATAGCTTGTGTCTGAAATTCGTGAAACTTTTAATGCGTATCTATCAACCTTAGAGAATGGGAAAGTATGTTTATTATCCTTAGAAAATTTAACCTCCATTAAGAAGGTTGGGTGGGGAAGACATTGTTGGGAAATTTTTTGTAATTATTTGGTATAAAAAACATGTGCTTATTGGATATAAAATTCATGTGTTTTAGTCTTTTTATTCAAAAAAAAAAAAAAAAAAAGGTGCATATAGTGATGTGGCAATTTAAATGAGTTGGCACAAATCAATTAGCCATTTTATCCACGTTGGCAGCTAGTGAGATACATTCTCCAGTGCTGATGTCGAAAGGTGCAAAAATGACACATTTTATGCCTACTTGAGGTGTCAAAAGTGAATAATTTCCACTTGAGGTGCCAAAGTGAAAGATCGTGCCAAGTTTAGGAGGTTGTCGATGGATTTGGCCTTAGAAATATTTTAGGTATGGAGGGACAAATAAATATTTGTCTTGTACATAAAAAAGAAGAAAAACTGATTTTGTAGAAAAAAATTTATGGTGGAAAAAATAAAATTACCTATTATAAAAATCATTTATGTAGTTTATCCATTTTAAACAATCTGTCTTCCGCTAAAACTAATTTAATGGTGAAAAATATAATCATGCCGTAAATTTTTTTTGATGGAAAAAGTTCAAAACAGTTCAGCTTATGCTCCTATTTTATTTATTTAGATATACAAAAAGGTATACGATCTAATAATGATACCATATGAACTACTTGCATTACAATAAATACAAATAACATAAATAAAGGTCATAACTAAGGGTGTACATAGGTCGGATTGGTTCGTTTTTTATTAAAATATAACCAAACCAATAATGTCGGTTTTCTAAATCTATAAACCAAATCAAACCAATATGCAATCGATTTTTTTATTTCGGTTTTAGTCGGATTTTTTCGGTTTTTTCGATTTTTCAGTTTTCTCGATTTTTTTTACAATTATAATGTGATTGAACAAAAAAATTAAATATTTTGACTAAAAAGATTAAAAAAAATGGTCATAGAGTAGTTCCAATAAAAATTAAGTTGGCAAAATACTAAGACATCTAAATTACTATCTCAAAATAATATTATGTGGATACCTAAGTAGTTCAATTTCTAAATTACTAGTCACAGTAGCTTATCTGAAAGTTTCCTTCACATAAAATGTGAGCACACAAAAGAATGAAGAATTAGACAACTTATTAAAAACTTAACTCCATAAAGTAATTAATTATTACCTAATTCCATAAAAAGAGAAAGAGATACAAACCTAAATCACAACTTAACGAATGAGAAAAGTAAGATGAAAGTAAGATGATAAAATAATGAGAACTCTCTGGAAACTTGGAAAGTAAAATGTAAAAAGTGAAGCAATTAAAGAGTTTTAAGTTTTTATATTAACTAGTTAAACCCCACGAGTCTCGCACGTGTAACATTTGATTATTTAAAATTAGATGATTTTGTCTATTGCAAAAATTTTTAATGAAGAGCAAAAACTTTAAATCACTTCTCAAAGATCCTTCACACTTTAATAAAATAGCACAAATATAACATATGTTTTATTAAAATATTTAATAAATTTTCAATTCTTAAATATTGAAGAAATAATTTTGTCTAAAGCAGACACTTTTAACAAAGGACAAAAAGTTCAAATATTTCTGAATACCGAATCAAATAAAAACGAAGTTGAAAGAAAACAAACCAAACTGAAATAGTTCGATTCAGTGTTCGATGTATACTTTTTAAAATTGTAACTTAAAGAATTGAATTGAAATTTGATAAAATCGAATCAAAGAGTAGAACATGTACTTCTAATCAACGCCTTAACAACATAAATCGTGCTAATATGAATGAGAATATAATTTTTTTAAAAAAAAAAATACACCTTTAAATCCTCTCGTAATCGGCACGAAGTCTCAACCGCACACTCACATAATTTTTCTTTACCTGTACATCATGCGAAAGCCAACAATTGAAATTACAATAAATTATACGATAAAAAAACATTAATAAAAGATGCATAATATTTAATATTGTTGACCTACAAATTAAAAACTAATATTAAAGAACATAAAACTAATCTTCTCTTGAACATACTCTTTAACAATTAAATTGTGAATGTTATTCTATTCTTTATTGGAAAAAAGGAATGGTCAATATATAGATGTATGAATTTTTTTCCTTTTAAGAAAGAGTTGATGAAACATAGAAGAAATCTAATCTAATTTGAGAAACTTTTTTCATAAAAAAACTAATTATTATAGAAAATCAAGACAAACGAAACTTAAAAGAAAAGAAAATTAAGGACTCCTAATTAAATCAAAAACTATAATTAAAAGAAAGAAATTAGGTCGTATGCTAACTACAATCTGACACTACTTATTTTTTTTCTTTTTGAGGTGGGACGTGTTTTTTTGGTAAAAATAGTTAAATAAGAATTTGATAAAATAATAAAAAGACATTTCTTATTATGTATTTAAAACTTTTTAAAATTTAATACTTATTAAAATTTTCTTATTCTAAGGCTTTTATATTTGTTTCTAGATTTTTCAAATCTTATTAAAATCAAATTTAGTTGTTTTATAATTCTTAAACTAATGAAAAAAGTATTAGTTGTCATTAATTCTGACAACTTCTAATAAGAAAAGGTTTTACCATAAATATATTTTAATTAATTATTAAATTTTAAAAATTAGAAAAAATAGTGAAAAGACGATTTTGTCTAAAGCGAAAATTTTTAATGAAGGACAAAAAGTTCAAACAATATTTCTAAGGTTCTTCACACTTTTAATATATTATAGATATAGATATAGATTATAGATATAAATATAGATATAGATATTGGGCTTTGTATTAATTTGTTATTAATGAAAAAATACTATAATTAAAGGTCCAAGAATACATATATCTATTTTCTAAATATAAAAAAATAATAAAAGTAATTAGAAAGTAGATTACTAGTAATATTTTTTTACGTATAAAAAATTAAAATTATATATGTATTATGTCGGTTTGGTTTGGGTTCGGTTTGATTTTATTTTTTCTAATACCAAACCAAATCAAGAATGATCGATTTTTTTTTGCCAACACCAAACCAATCAAACCAAATCATAAGTCAGTTTTTTTCCTCAATTTGATTTAATTCATCGATTTGATTTGATTTAACGATTCGATTTGTACAGCCCTGATCATAACATAAGAGGAAGTGGCAGCCATGATAAAATCGCCCCTCCCCCGTCAATATAATAATTTAACCACAGACATTTAAAATTTATTTGAACCACAAATTTTAAATGTTTATAATTGTTTAGAACTCCTCTACTTAAATTTTAGCACTAAAATATAAACTATCATAAAATCAAATTACTTTATAAGGTATATGTAAAAGTTATAATATAATATTAATTGTGACCCTAATGGTATTTTCATGCCATAATAATAAGTCAAACTTATATATTTATTTATTTATTTATATATATATATATATATACTATAGGTGCATATTACTTAAATCCTGACCCAACTAGTAAAAGTTTGACCAATTAAATATTTTCTTCATTCATTCTTATCTATCCATTACGTTAAAAATAAATATTTATTTTTATTTATTTAATAATTAAAAATAATTTATTTTATACTTATTTATTCTTTAACGAGTAAAGTGGATGGAAGGAATACATATATATTACTCCCCTATGTTCTAGTTCATGTGGCTCTCTTACCTTTTTAGTCTGTCTCGAAAGAATGTTACTTTTTTCATAATTAGAAATATTTTAACTTTACAAATTTTCTTATTTCCTAAATGAAATGATTTATAACTATAAAAATATCGAAAATCATAGCCAGGTACAAATTAATTTAGGATGGAATTGAGTCTATTAATTGATAAATTAGACATCAGGAAGTAAAAAACAATTGCAGTAATAGTAAGGATTATTAAAAATAGGGAGACGCGGCATTGCCAATATTACCATAACCCCAAAATTAGTACATTTCTATCTTTACAATTACATTCCTACGTTCTTTTTTAGTCTATTCTAACAAAATATTATCTTTCTGTATCTGAAAAATATTCAACTTTAAAAAATTTACCCGTTATAAAATTACTTAGTCACATAAATATCTAAAATTTATTTTACATATCAAATTTCTAAAGTCTCCAAATTTTTGAAACTCCACTATATTTAAATTTTAGCACTATAGTATAAAGTATCATAATATCAGATAACTTATAAGGTATATGTAAAATTTATAATAAATACTAATTTGTGACCCAATTAATATTTTTACAAACATGCCACAATAACAAGTCAAACTTTATATATTGATTAGTATAAGATATATTATCTCTGTATATTACCTAAATCTTGATCCAACTAATTAAAGTTTGACCAATTTAACTTTTTCTTCATCTAGTTTTATCATCCATTACATTAACAGTAAATATCTATATATTTCATATTTTGAATTCGTTTGGTAGAGTGAATAAAAATAATGTTGAATAAGATATATTAGTAATGCTTCTATTACTAACGCAAGTATTAGTAATGCTTCTATACAAAAATATTTCTTTACCAAAATATCCTTTTTTATACCTCTTTCTTTGTACTCTTTCTTTCAAGCTTAGAAGTAGCAGAAGCTACTGCCGAAAAATTCAAGAACGCCCAAGCAGATCAATTCCCATAGAACAAGACATTGGTAGTGTTAATGAAATCAACAAACAATTGACCGTGTAAAACGTACTCGTGGGTGGACATGGGGTGGGTTAATGCCACCAGGAGCATAGTCGATACGAGCCATCGACTCAGCAAGGGTGTTAAGGCCAGGGACGTTCACAACGTTTGCTGCAGTAACCATGTCTAGCAGCTGTTGAAACACTGAAATGGAGGCAGCAGCAGCTAGATACAAATCTTAGCAGAAAAAAGGCTAAAAAGAGGGGTAAAATTGTCATTTAACAATTTAATGCATGTGTTGTTGTCTTTGTATTACTAATACATGGAAATGGTGTGTATTATTAATACACACCTCAATACACAATAGAGTGTATAACTAATGCTTGCATTATTTATACATAGACTCAAAAATGTACCAAACAAGGTGCTTATAATGCACATTAAACTAATGCATACATTAATATTTTCAATACACTCTATCAAACGACCTCTAAGCGTTAAATTAGCGAGGTTAGCTAACTTGCGACTATGGCGATGGCTCGAAAGAATAAAAGAGCGTCTCCACCAGCCTCGACACCTTCGCAACAAAAGGAGACTGGCGCACTGGATGATACGGAGGGCCCTTCTGATTCTCAGCTTCAGGAGGAGACTAGATTTGTAACACCAATGGCCTAACAGTAATACCACTAAGGAAAGACAGATTTGAGCAACTGGATTCTAAGTATAGTGCTCTCACAATCCTACCTGGAGGACGTGAGGACTGAGTTTACTCCACCGGAGCTAGTAAAAGGATCAATAAACCTGGCTAAGAAGCTTACTTACACGGGTAAATCAATTGATGCACTAACTATGGCTGATATGATGTGTAGAAATAGTTTACGCAAACAGGACAGCAACTCAAATACTTTCCTTCGGTGCTTAAGGATGGGTGAAGCTAGAAAAAATTAACCCCAAGGGTACTGCGGAGGAGAGTAAGAAATAGAATGCAACACTGATAGGGTATAAAATTGGAGGCAATCCAACTTTTAAAGATATGCTCAAGTTTGTGTACTGAGTTTGGAATTTCATTGTATTAAGTTGTGAATCATAAACTACTAAGTAAAACACATTGAAACTTCATTGAACAAGCACTGAATTTTACATTCTCATTCTCCAGAATTTCCGCAGTGATCTTCTACAAATGTAGTCCATAACTGCCTCTATTTTTAGAAAATTTTACACCGACTCTATCCTAACAACCTCGTGTGACAATCACATGCTACTCTAACAACTTTTTTTTAATTGTATTTAACAAAAATTACTACTTGCCAACTGCACATGATAGCTTGGCATTCTTTGTAACTCAATACACCCGCTCAAACTGTAGAGTGGAAGATGTCTAACACACAAAGTTTGGTTACGAGTAGGTGATGTTTTTTAGCACCTAAACCATTAGTGAGAATATAAACAGGTTGCATATCTGAACTAATGTGCTGAGCATTGATAAAGTTAGATTTCACCTTTGCTCGAATGAAATGACAGTGAATCTCTATGTGTTTGAAAAACTGAATTTTCAGTTATTTGGATAGCTAATTTACTATTTGTACTATTTGTAAACACCAAGATTGGAATACTGACCGGAAAATTCAACTCTTTAAGCAACCCTGTTTTCCAAACCAACTCTGCAAAAAGAGCTGCTAAACTCATGTATTCTACCTGAGTAGAACTCCTACTAATAGTTTGTTGCTTCTTTGACTTCCAAGAAATTAAGGAATCTCCTAATTTTACTATGTAGCCAGTGACTGATCTTCGTGTATTAAGACATGAGGCCCAATCTAAGTCATAATAACCCGTGAGCTTTGGAGAACCTACATCTTTCTTGAGAAGAATCCCATGTCTAGGATATTTCTTGATATATCTCACAATCCTAAGTGTTGATTCCCTATGTGAAATCTTAGGATGCTGCATGAATTGACTTAAAACTTGCACATTAAAAACAAATGTCGGGTCTAGTAATTGTCAAGTACAACAGTTTACCAACTAATCTTTGATATACTGCAACATCCTCCAATTCTGGATAATTAGAATTTCTAGTATGTTGATCAAACTCCACAATAGTCAGTTTGTGACTAAACTCTAAAGAAGTGTTTACTTCTTTGGCTCCACTCAGACCAGCTTCAAGAAAAAGTTGTAATGTAAACTTTCTTTGGTTAAGCATGATTCGTTTTTTTAATTTTAAAACTCCAATCCCCAAGAAATATCTGAGACTTCCCAAATCCTTCATCTTGAATTTCTTGTGCAGTGTATCTTTGTCCTCTTGAATCATGGAAGAACTGTTTCCAGTGATCAATAGATCATCTACATATGCCAAAATATCAGCTAAAGCAGTCTCCTCCTAATTTCTAACAAACAGAGAATGATCATGAGCATTATGAGAATAAACTGATGCAAGTAAAGCTTTAGTAAGCTTGATATTCCATTGTTTGGATGCCTTGTATGGCCCACACAATGATTTTCTTAGCTTACACACCTTAGATTTCCCTTATTCCTGGAAGCCAAAAGGAAGGTTCATATAAATGTCTTCATGCAGATCACCTTACAAGAAAGCATTATTAACATCCATAGATAAAGATCCCAACCATGCGAAGCTGCTAGACTGAGAATGGTTTTAATAGCAGCCATCTTGGATATTGGAGAGAAAGTCTCATGATAATTAAGACCTTATATTTGAATGTAGCCTTTAGCAACCAACTAAGCTTTGTACCTATCCACCTTACTAGTGGACTAATATTTAATCTTGTATACCCATTTTGAGCTAATTATTTTCTCACAAGGAGGCAAATTTACAACTGTCCAAGTATTGTTGCCTTCTAGATCCTAGATTTCTTGTTGCATAACATTTATCCATTACTTGTCTTGAGGTGCTTCATAGAAAGATTAAGGCTCCACAGTTGCTAAAAAAACTTGTAGATAAGCTTGATAACTTGTGCTGACATGATCATAACAAATATAATTAGTGATGGGATGGGGACTGGTCTATTAGGAACAACATTCTTTATCCACACAGGAGGTTTGCTGGTTCTACTTGTTTTTCTTGGACCAACACGGTCCTATTGTAACTCATCTGGATGTATTGGATTATCACCAATAGCTGGTGATAGACTTGGATCTTCAACTGGTGAGATAGGTTCACCAGGTATAGTGGACTTTGTGTTGTAAGTAGAGTTTATATCAATTGATTGAGATAAAGGTTGTGTAATAGTCAGTTCTTTCTCTTATATTCCTGCAGAATCTATAAAATGTGGGAGTAAGGAAAAAAGACCTTCATGAGACTACATGTCCATAAATGAAAACACCTCTTCTCTAAAAGTGATATCTCTATTGATGAATACACTTCTGTCATCTAGATAATATAGTTTATATCCTTTTTGTATGCTAGAAAACCCCCAACAGAATAGATCTCCTTGCTCTAGCCTAATAATTGTTAGTTCTAGGTAATGAGCTAGCAAAGTATAACAACCCCAAACCTTAATGTGGTCCGAACTGGGAGGCTTGTGAAACAATAATTCATAAAAGATTTCCCATCTAATATTGTAATAGGCAATCTATTAATCATATATAGACTGTTGTTTGTACACAATCACCCAAAAATCTACTAGGGACATAAGATTGCAATTTTAATGCTCTACCTATTTCCAAAATGAGTCTATATTTTCTTTCAATAACACCCTTCTATTGTGGTGTGTAAGGGTAACTGCTTTGATGCATAATGCCTAAAGATGACAGTAAATCATTCATTTGTGAAACACCCCAAATTTTGGCCATTAAAAAAAACTCTTAAGCTTTGAGCTCACTCCCTCGACTATGAATCATCCTACGAGTCGTAGGGTGTGTAGACACATGATTTTTTACCCTCCCCGAGATTTAACTTATTTTATGGTATTAAATATTTATATTTTGTCTGATATTTATTTTACCTTGTATTTCATTTTTAATAAGTTTTAGTTGAAAAATAAAATTACATTTTTTGTAAAAAATATTTTTTTAATTTGTTATGTTTATTTTTAAATAATATGAAAATTTCAAAAATATATATTTCTCCTTTAATTTTAATAAGTAAATTAACATTTTTAGTATTCTCTTAATTATAATATTTTAGGCTATTTATAAACTTTTATTTTTTTAAATATAAAAAAGTCAATCAGTTATTATTATTATTATTTATTTATTTTATTATTATTATTATTATTTATATTTTAATTTAAAAAGAAAAAAAATTCAAGTTTTCCTTATCTAATATTATAATTGTTTCCCCCAAATTCCTTTATTTAAGGAATTCCCTTACCCCCAGAAAAAAAAAAGAGACGTACATTCTATTATACATACTGTATCTACACACTATCAGACATCAGACAGACACTAAGAGACAGAAAAACATTATCAGAAAATAGAGAGAAAAAAATCATCAGTAAAAAGGAGGAAAAGAAAAGAGTGGAGGTCAGATTTCCATTGAGTTTTCGGTAACAATATTTTATTCTTACAATCGTTTAAGTTCATTACACAGGTTCTTATCCATTTTTGTACTGTTAATTCATAATTTATAGTTCAATGGCTTCATATATCATCCAACATGCGAGAGTTTGATTATTGATATGAATGTGATTATAAGTTATACTGTACGTTTGATTATCTAAATATTTAAAACAATGTCTAACAGATCTGGACGTGTTTGTACTGATATATGCATACGACTCGCACACATAGAAAACCAACAACACAGACTCCACACGATCGGTGAAAACAGTCGCTAGGAACAACGTCATTTTTTTTAGTTTAGTGTTTATCTGTACATATTCAAAAAAATTGTCTAATTTTTTATTGTTTTGCAATCAAGTTTTTTATATAGATAAATATATTCAAAAAAGGGATTTTCTTTTAATTGATTTTTTTGGGGTTTGCATTAATTAAAGAATAAAATTGGGGGTTTATAAAAAATTAGAACTAATATGATTAGCTTTATGTATTTGTATTATTTTATTATTATTATCTTATTAGTTTATTTATTTTATTTCATTATCATTAACAAGGTTTAATAATTATCTGTTAAGATTAATTAATCGTTTTAAATGAATTTTGTTTAAGTTTACTTTTAAATGACATTTCAAGTAATTAAAGCTTTTAACTTTAGGCAAATTTTAGACGCATTTAAAATTTCTTGTCTCGATTAAGAATGCGGCATACGCATCTTTTTGAGACGTTTAAAAATAATACAAGGATGCAATAATGCACCTTGATAAATATTTTTACAAAAAGTTAATTTTTCATCGTCTTAATATAAGAGTTTTAATATAAAAATGAGCAAATTTAGGCCTTTAAACATAATTTATCAAAAGTAGTTTAAGTCAAGATAAACTAATAAAAACGACCGTGCTAGAACCATGGGACTCGAGTGGTGCCTCATACCTTCCCTTCGATCAACAGAATTCCTTACTCGATCTTCTGTTTTTGCAGACCATAACATAGAGTCATTTCCTTTTGATTAGAGATTCAAAAAGGAGACTTGGAACACCGTAACTCAATTCCAAGTGCTGACTCTATAAATATATTAATCCCTATTCAATATCGTCACTTTAATTGGAAAAAACCTTCGACTCGACCCTAGAGCGAAAAAAGGGGTGTGACAACTCTGGCGACTCTGTAAATAAATTAATCCCTATTCAATATCGTCACTTTAATTGAAAAAACCCATCGACTCGACCCTCGAGGGAAAAAGGGCTGTGACATCTCTGGCGACTCTGCTGGAGATTTAATTTGAATTCGAGCTTGTTGATATTGACTTTACTTACTTTAATTATTTTGATATTATGTTTGTTGGCCTTATGTGCTACTTGTCGCTCATTTACTGCTTTGATATTATTGAACTGTATTTATAAATTGTCTTCTCTTGCGCACCCCCTCTGAGTCTCTGAAATAGGATAGAAAGAATACAGCATATGCATCCTACTTTCTTTTTGAGATAACCAGAGTGTCAAGGCACTCGGTGAAGGATTAGAGTCACACATAAAGACGGAGTAGCACTTCTACCGAATAAGTTGTCCCTCCCCGACTCGAGTGTTCGCTCGGGTAAGCCAGTCTAGACACCTATCCCTATTAGGCTAAACTTAGAAGAACTTAAAATTCAGTATCTGGTTACCTCTATTAGGTTTCGTTTTATTTACATCATATGTATTTGACTTAGCGGGACTCGCACAGGGGTCGGGTCTATCTAGGACAGGTGTCCCTCTTTTGACCAACATGTGCATCTTACGTGCAAGTTGACATTATTCGAAAAGCCATTTGATTGTTGACCGGCTTTTAGGCAACTTGGCGAAATTTAAAGAGAAGATTTTGTCCTTAAATTTAATAATATCCTTTTCAAAGGGATTAAAAAATTTACGCAGTCTTTTTTTTAAAGGTCTTCGTGAACTACGAGGGTCTGATTCTCACTCTTTATTGCGATACGTAGGAATCCCTCTTTAGGGTACGACCCTGTCTTTTGAAAATTATTCATAGATTTATTGGATAATATTTTGAAAATATGATTACTTTCATAATTATTTTTCTTATCCTCAAGTTCAATTTTTGTATATATATCTTAATAGCCCTGAATCTTTAGGGATCATGAGGCTAAGTTTTTTACAAAATAAAAATATATATAAATCTTAACAGGCCTGAACCTTTAGGGGTCTTGAGGCTAAGTTTGTATGACATATATTTCAAGAACTACGCACACTTGATTCTCATTTTAATGAGATACGTAGGCAGTCCTCTATGAATTCGGTGATTTAAAAAAAATTGTTTTTCCTTCTTAAAAAAAGAAAAGAAAGAATCAATCATTTTTTTTGTTAAGTTTTTCCTGAACTACGCAAGATCTGATTTAAGTCCTGGCATGATACATAGGAAACCCTCCAAAGGGTTTGATCATAACTTTTTGAAAAATACACCTAGAAAAGCTGGGATGAAACATAAGGCCTTCCATGATAGGTTGGAAAATGTATATAGCATAACATACAACATAGCATTAAAATGTGTTAAATATGTAACACTCACACATTTTCTACTTGGTCACAGAAAAGATAAAGTAATTGGTGGTTGGTTTGTGGTTTAAACTGGTATCACATTCGTATAACACCAGATACAAGGGAAAAAGAAAGATGACCCGCAAAGAGGGTATAGGGTCTGACAGTGAGGAAGAGCAAAATCAGTTGATTTCGCAGGAATTAGTATCAATGGAAGAAATTAAGTTATTGAAACAACAGATGGCGGAAATGTACCAAGCTTGCTTGAATGGACAAACCCCGCCTTTCTCAATCCCTGGACTTTCGAATACGAATGATCCAAATCCTATTCAAGCTCAAACTAGAAATCTATTATACCCACCTGGATTCGGCCCATATGCTAATGTGACTAGCGTTGTTGGTACTTCTACCATGCACACACCAAATCCATCTATCATAAATAACCCATTTTCACTTCTGTAGCACCAGTTATTGTGGGTCCTCAGTCAACAGTACAAAAGAATATGGGTGAACCAAGTCATGATCAACTGTATCCACCTGAAATGACTTTCAAACTCCCAAATCCACATTATCATGCTTATCAACACGATTCACCTATCATGATTGAGAAGATTGTTAAAAATGAATAACAAGAAGAGATGGCCAGGAAAATGAGAAGCTTAGAGCAGAGTATGAGAAATATGCTAGGATTAGGAGGACCAAAAAGTGTTTCATCCAATGATTTATGTATGTTTCCTAACGTTCATTTGCCGCTAGGGTTCAAAATGCCAAAGTTTGACAAGTACGAAGGGCATGGTGATCCAGTGGTACACTTGAGGCATTATTGCAACCAATTAAGAGGTGCCGAAGGTAAAAAAGAATTAATCATGGCTTATCTCGGTGAGAGTCTTTCGAGTCTACCTATAGAGTAGTTTGTGGATCAGGACATCGACAAGTGAAATAGTTGGGATGACCTTGCTAATGAATTCGTGCAATAATTCCAATATAATGTGGAGTTGATTCTCGATGAGAAATCCCTGACTAATATGAAAAAAAAGAATACTGAAAGTTTCAGAGAATATGCGATTAGATGGCATGAACAAGCTGCTAGGGTGAAACTGCCAATGAAAGAAATTAAGATAGTGGAGGTGTTTATTCAAGCGCAGGACCAAACATATTACCAACACTTGTTAACTGTATTAGGCAAGCCGTTTATTGAGGTCTTTTAAATAGGGGAGATGATAGAAGATTGAATTAAGACTGGTCGCATTGTGAGTTTTCCAACATTGAAAGCAACTACTCGAGCAATTCAAAAGGGTTCAGGAAGTGTTGGGGAGAATAAGAATGAGGAAGATGCATCTGCTATTATAGTTGGACAGCGGGCATGGTTAAGAATACCACGTCGTCGTCACTCTCAGGCTCAAGCCCAAGTTCATGTCCAAGCTCCACAGAATCACTCCCAAAATCCATTATACTCCATTCCCCTACCTCCATATCCAGTGTATAATTCACAACCATATGTTCAGCCCCCATCTTACCCACAATTGAACACACCAACTCCTCAGAGTCATCCTCTAACTCCATAAACATACTAAATCCCTTCTAGGCTCGATTTTTATCCAAGCCAAATAATGAAATAAGGCAGAAGTCGAGAGATAGCCTCACACCAATTGGAGAGTCGTATGCCAGTTTATTTCAGAGATTGGTATAAGAGGACATGATCACTCCCCTCTTTGGACACACTCTTAATCCGCATTCAAGAAATTTTGATCCTATTGTACGACATACGTATCATTTTGATGTTCAGGGTCATAATATTGAAGATTGTCAAGATTTAAAAAGATAAATTGAAAAGATAATTCAAGATAGATCAATTATGGTATAGAACATTGACAGTGAGGAAAGCTCTAGTCATGCTGATAGGCAGACCAGTAGCTAAGATGTTAAGCTCAGTAGTTGGGAAGCTACTCCTCTCCTTGATAGGATGGATATTTGCTAGATTGTTTTATTTTCCTTTATATTATTTGAATTATTTCAGGATTGTAGTTCAAAATTGTAACACCCCATACTTTTCCTAGTTCAATTTAGCGTTGAGAATGCCAAGTAGTTGCTTCAAAAGAGAATGACTTTTAATACATGTAGAATTTTCCATATTTAGACCCTCTAATGCGTAGGAAATTGAATTATCTTTCCAAAAATAGAAGATTCGCCTTAATCCGATAACTGGATGAGAAATTAAGGCAATTTTAAGTTTCAGTCATAAAACACCGTCATTTCGGTCACTAGCGTGTCGCGGAGACAGTTTAAATGACAATTGTCAATTTCCAATAAAACTCCATAATTGTGGCATGTCGCAGAGAGGTCCAAAATCCCAATTATCAATTTCCAATAAGATTTCGCGATTCCGCCACATCACGGTAATGTCCCATTTCACAATTATCACTTTTCAGTGAGCCTCCGCGATTGTGGTGCATCACAGAGGTGGAAAAAATGGCAATCTCGAAGTGTACCATGATAGATCCATGTTACGGAGATTTTTTAGGTCTCAGTTGGCAGTTTCCAGTAGGTCATCGCAATAACGGCGCGTTGCACCGTAGGCCAATTTCGGGATTTTTTTCAGTCCGAGTAAAATTTTAAAAGGGCCTTTTTGGTCTTTTATCTAGCCTCAAGTCATGAATAATAGATCATTCAACCCATCCTAAGCATATTATACCTACTTTTCACCAAAATACTCTTAAACAAAATCCTAGATCATCAAAGCTTACTCCCCAAGAAATCCAATTCCTCTATTAATTCTCCAAAGTAATTCAAGATTAAGGATTCCCAATTCAAGGTCTCTAAGAAATCATCTTCAAAGACACAATAGGAGTCCAAGGTTCAAGCTTTTCATCAAAGATCATCGATTAAGGTATGTGGGATTTTCAGCAAGGATAATCCTTTCATCCTTGTGCCCAAAAACTTATTTTAACTACAAATTTATTGAATATTATATTATTTTCCGTGAAATTCGAGTTAGGGTTCTTACTCATTATTATTATTTACAATCTTATGAGATTTTCAGTGATTTAAAAGTTGAATTATATGATTATGTTCATATTTTCATGCATATGGCAGAAATTTCCAGATTTCAAGTTGATTTATAAATGTTTACATTACCAAGCATGAACATTATGATGTTTTAACATGAGTTTGATGCATGGTTCATTAAGCCCTAATTAAAGATTGCTATTTCAAGATTTATTGTGCTATAAACACTCTATAACTAGATTTATTTTCAGATTATTAATAAAGATTTGACCTTTTGATATCAGAATAGCTATGAAATCTACTTTACAAATTCAGATTATAAATTTAGCTTTATAGATATACTGTTGGTTTTCATTATAAACCATTATACTATTTTAAAGTAGATTTCCATCAGAATAAGCATACAGATTTAGTGGGAGTAGTATTTAGCACCGAGTTGGGTATATTACTACGGTTTCATACCCTAGAACTACGTGCCAACATAGTATTTAGATGGTTCCGACTTCAATGTGGATGATAGATATGTGATCACTTAGATAGGTTATACTCCCTGGTAAGAGTATGACTCCTCTTCCCAACATGAGGATTCCTCCTTAGGGGGACAAAAATGTTGGACTCCATGAATGCTCACATGGTTTATGTCGGTTAGAAAAGCCTCCCATGTAGAATAAGTTTTCAGATTTCTAAACCCTTAAGATAAAGTATTTTCTCTACATCTTTAAAGTTCTTGAGTTTAAAATATTGCTTTACATAAGCCTTCAGATACAGACATACAAATTTCACTTAGCCTGTATAATTTGAGAAAAAGAACAGAATACAGATTTCAGAACTAAGTGTAATGGCTCACGAGTTTTATACTATATGCTTTATTGTTCATGATTTATGATCTTCAATTTTCAAATTACTCCAGCCTTTGTGAGTCATTTACCTTTAGCATGCTTGATTTTATAAATTGTGATAATATTGCTTACTTATTGCATTCACCCCCATATGCTAGTATATTTCCAAAGTACTGATCCACATATACGTCTATGTGTTACATTGTCTCATAATATAGGTTCAGGTGATCAGTCTCAGCAGCGTGAGTGATTTTTGAGCATCTCATCTATATCTCTACAGTTGGTGAGTCCTCATAGTTCGGGGACTTAGCTATTCAGATTTCCAGTAAATTAGTAGTTGATTTAATATTCATTTCAGACAGTTTGAGTTAGCTGGGGCTTGTCCCAGTGACTCTCTAGATTCAGTCAGTAAAGGCTTGTCGGGATATTAGATTCAGTTTTAGATTTTAGTTGTAATTATTTGTCTTGTCAGACTTACGAGATTAGTATTTTCAAATATACTCAGATAATTCAGACAGTTTTTCCACATTTATTATGATTTTATATTCATATCTCCCTATTTTGAGATTCAAATTTAATAGAAGGCAGCCAGGGTTAGCTCAGGACTACTTGAAGTTTGGAGCATCGTATGGCATCTTGGAAACCAGATTTTAGGGTGTTACAGAAACCTATATTGTTTTGTCTGTCTATCATTTTCGTTTAAACCTTTCTATCTTTTCTTTTAATAAAATGTGGTGTCCTTGTTGTTTTATCTTATTTTTAAGTTGTTTGTTTATCTTCTTTACACAATACATTTTATATTGATTCTAGTGTTATGACATGCCTACAAAATTTTCAGTCGGATCTTAAAATCTAGCTTAATCATGAAACATTGAATCAAAGAGTTAAAGTTAGAAAAAAAACATCTGAGAAATAAGTAAGGTGTTGAGGTGTTTGGGGACATAGTTACAACCTCACTTGAATATATTGAGGCAATCACTTTGTGAATAAAAATGATTTGGTCTTCAGTGAGAAGGTCTATCTCAAATATTTTGAATGAGATTAATCAAAGAATATATAGTTTCTACAGTCCAGAGAAGCAAAAGGAAGTTCGCTAAAAAAATAAAGGCATGAGTCATCTATTGTGAGGAAAGATATTTATTTTATTTTCCTATTCTTTTTGTTATTTTAATTTTTAATTTTTACTTTTTATTTTTGAATTTTTGTCGTCAAATGAAAACTATTGTCATCTTTTGCATATTTTTTCAGTCAAATTCATTTTAAGACAAGCAAGGAAGGACTTCAAAATTGGCTACCAGCTTCTTCAATTGCACAAAGCAAGGCAAAATGCCAACACATGAAAGAGACATGATGCCAAAATAAGGCATGCAGAAAGTTTTATCAACAGACAAGTCTGGAAACTTATGGAAATACCAAGGTTCAAAGGGGTTTATCTGAGAAATATGGCAAAGCATAAATATTGTATTTGTTTCAGAGTCACTCTTAATAATCTGAGTTTGGGTCATTAAAAAGGCAAGTGAATGATATATGCTAATGGTTGGAAACAAGGTTAAATATGATGAGGGCAAGAGTGATCGTCGCAAAAGTTAAAGCCACAAACCAGCCACCATGTCTTAAACTCCCAAGTTTTCTTTGATGAAATAGAAAACATATTACCTTCAAAGCAAGGACTTCAGAGTATAAATATTAAGGGCTTCAATGTCTCACTTTTACAAATGCAAGAAGCAATGTTGTTGCACAGGTTTGATAATCAAATCATGGTAAAAATTCATCATCCTATATCCATCGGAGACACACTTTCTTGTCCAGGGATTTCAGTTATCATTTGCTAGGTGATACACTTCTTAAATTGAACTTTGATTCCTATAAGATGTACCTTTTATTTGAGTCATTCCCCTTGGTTCCTATAAGACATACCTTTTAGTCGAGTCATTCCCCCTGATTCCTATAAGACGTACCTTTTAGTTGAGTTATTCCCTTTGATTCCTATAAGACTTTCCCTTGATTCCTATAAGACGTACCTTTTAGTCGAGTCATTCCCCTTGATTCCTATAAGATGTACCTTTTAGTCGAGTCATCCCCTTGATTCCTATAAGATGTACCTTTTAGTCGAGTCATTCTCCTTGATTCCTATAAGACATACCTTTTAGTCGAGTCACTCCCCTTGATTCCTATAAGACATAACTTTTAGTCGAGTTATTCCCCTTGATTCCTATAAGACGTACCTTTTAGTCGATTCATCCCCTTGATTCCTATAATACATCCTTTTAGTTGAGTCATTCCCATTGATTCCTATAAGACGTACCTTTTAGTCGAGTCATTCCCCTTGATTCCTATAAGACGTGCCTTTTAGTCTAGTCATTCCCCTTGATTCCTATAAGACGTACCTTTTAGTTGAGTCATTCCCCTTAATTCCTATAAGACACATCTTTTAGTCGAGTCATTCCCCTTGAATTTATAAGATGTACCTTTCAGTCGAGTCATTCCCCTTGATTCCTATAAGACGTGCCTTTTAGTCGAGTCTTTCCCTTGATTCCTATTAGACGTACCTTTTAGTCGAGTCATTCTTCTTAATTCCTATAAGACGTACCTCTTAGTCGAGTCATTTTCGTTGATTCCTAGAAGATATACCTCCTGGTCGAGTCAAACCCCTTGATTTCTAGAAGATGTAACTTCTGGTCGAGTCATCCCCCTTGATTCCTAAAAGATATACCCCCTGGTCTAGTCAATCCCCTTGATTCCTATAAGATGTACCTCTTAGTCGAGCCATTCTTTTTGATTCCTAGAAGATGTACCTCCTGGTCGAGTCAATCCCCTTGATTCCTAGAAGAAGTACTTCCTAGTCGATTCATCCCCCTTGATTCCTAGAAGATGTACCTCCTGGTCGAGTCAATCCCCTTGATTCCTATAAGATGTACGTCTTAGTTGAGTTATTCCTTTTGATTCCTAAAAGATGTACCTCGTGGTCGAGTCAATTCTCTTGATTTCTAGAAGATGTACTTCCTGGTCGAGTCAACCCCCTTGATTCCTAGAAGATGTACTTTCTGGTCGAGTAATTACCCTTGAATCCTAAAAGATATACTTTCTAATCGATTCATTCCTCTTGATTCTTAGAAAATGTACTTTCTAGTCAAGTCATTCCCTTTGACTTCTAGAAAATGCACTTTCTAGCTGAATTATTCCAATTAACCCATAGAAGATGCATTTCTTTATTCGGGTTTTTCAAGTAGTTATTATGTATTTTTCACAAAAGTTCTCTGACGATAAACTGGGGAAAAAATTTAATTCCTGTTATTTGGAACTTCACTTTTCCAGAAAATAGAATATCTCTTTATAATAATCTTTGTTTGGGATAATTTTCTTTTTAGTTTTGATGTGATTTCAGGAGCTCACCTGAAGAATGGGGTGAAGGAAAAGTAAGTCCAGGAGCCTGCCTGAAGAACAGGGTGAAGGAAAAGAAAGTCCAGAAGCCCGCCTGAAGAACTTGATGAAGGAAAAGAAAGTCCAGGAGCCCGCCTGAAGAACAGGGTGAAGAAAAAGAAAGTCTAGGAGCCCGCCTAAAGAACAGGGTGAAGAAAAAGCAAGTCCATGAGCCCGCCTGAAGAACAGGGTGAAGAAAAAGCAAGTCCAGGAGCCCAACTGAAGAACAGGGTGAAGAAAAAGCAAGTCCAGGAGTTCGACCGAAGAATAGGGTGAAGAAAAAGCAAGTCCAAGAGTCCACCTGAAGAACAGGGTGAAGAAAAAGCAAGTCCAGGAGTCTGCCTAAAGAATAGGGTGAAGAATAAAAGCAAGCCAGGAGCCCTCCTGAAGAATAGGGTGAATTTTCAAGTTCAAGTCATGAAGATTCGAATCAAGATTCTAGAGAAATTGCATCTTTCATTTGTATTTTTCATCTTTGATTTTTGTTAGTCATTTGGATGAAAAAACAAAAGTCATGAACCGGAATCTCGACGGAACCTAACTTGACCTCTAACTCATTCTCTCACTATTTTACCTTTGAACTACACGTGGCCTGATTCCCTTATAACACGGGATATGTAGGCGGTCCAAAATTAGGACTCGATCATATTTTTCTATTATTTTATTTTTATCCCCATTTTTCGAATAATCGAAGGGTCAAAAATCACCTTTTTGTCTACTTCTTTGTATGAAAACTTTTCGAGATTTCACACAAAGAGGGGCAAAATGTAGACATATTATTTTTTACCCTCCTCGAGTTTTAACCTATTTTGTGGTATTAAATATTTATATTTTATCTGATATTTATTTTAGCTTTTATTTCATTTTTAATAAGTTTTAGTAGAAAAATAAAATTACATTTAAAAAAAATATTTGTTATATTTACTTTTAAATAATACAAAAATTTCAAAAATATATATTTCTCCTTTAATTTTAATAAGTAAATTAAAATTTTAGTATTTCTCTTAATTATATTATTTTAGGCTATTTATAAACTTTTTTTTTGAATAGGCAAATTGGTTCAGTAGATCCATGCACTATGTCCGTTTTGTAATGTGGATACTCTTACTTACATGTTTGTCATCTGAACCCTTGAACCCACTAAAATGCAATATTTTAAACACTTTTTCGGTGAGTGTAACACACTCGCCCACGTCAGCTGTCATATCATCTTCCACGTCTCTTCCACGTCATTTTTAAGTATAAGAAATACTAATTATTAAAATAAATTAATTAATAAATAAATATAAATAAAATAAAGAAAACCCCCCAACCCCATCATTCTCTTATTTCTCTCCCTACTCTTATTCATCTCTTTTTCCTTTTTTCTTTCTTTCTTCTTGATTCTCTATTTCTTCTTCATATTTTTCTTATTAGAAAATATTGTGTTGGCTAAGAATATTTGATCCTTCTTTTTCAACTTTGCATTAATTTAAGGATGATGATTTTTGGTGATCCAAAATTATGGTTTTTGAAGAGGTAATTAGACAGTGATGATTGAAATGCAATTGAAATTGGAATCTGATTCCAGAATCTGATTTTTTATGATGATTTTGTTAGCAAAATCTTATTCCATGGTAAAACTGCAATTCAATTGAAATTTGAGGGTTTTTTAATTGATTTCATGGTGTTTGGTTTGAATTGATTCATATTTGATTGAAAGTGATGATGGTTGAAAGAAATGGTGGGTTGTTGGTTAGAAATTTCTGATGAAATTTCTTCAAAAAATGAAGTTGAGGGTTCTTTAAAGTTGGAGTTCTTTGATTTGTTTGAATCAAGAACAGGGTAAAAATGGGGTTTTTGAGAAAAGTGATATTGAAAATGAAGGTTCTTTAAAGTTTACTCTTTGAGTTGTTTGAACAAAAAACAAGATAAAAATGGGGTCTTTGAGAAAAGTGATTTTGAAAATGAGGGTTCTTTAAAGTTGGATTCTTTGAGATGTTTGAATCAAGAAAGTGAAAATGGATTTTGTGATAATGGGTTGAAGGTTGAGTTGCGGGAAGGGGATAAATTGGGTTGTATAGTCGAGAACGAGATGGAGAGAGTTAGTATAAGTGGAAGCGGCGGGGTGAGGAGAGGGACTGAGGTAGGTGGGGAGGGGCTGGGGTGGGGTAGAAGGGCCTGGACGAGAGGCTGGGGTGGGTGGGGAGGGGCTGAACGGGGGTTGGGGAAAGGGTTTATTTTTTAAAAAAATATTTTTAAACTAAAAAAGAGGGAAGGAAAAAAAGAACCTTTTTAATTATTTTTTTAATTTTAATACTATTTTTATTTTTTCTTAATTATTTTAATATAAAATTGATTAAAAATTATCCCCCACTCGCACCCTAGGCGCATGCCTGTACGCGCCTCGTCCTAGTTAGCCCTTTTAATGCCACATAGGCCTGGTCAATGGTCAAAGGATTTGAAATATTACTTTTTAGTGGGTTCAGAAGTCCAGATGAAAAACATGTAAGTAGAAGTGTCCAACTTACAAAACCGACATAAAACAAGGGTCCACTGAACCAGTTTGCCTTTTAAATATAAAAAAGTTAATTATTTATTATTATTATTTATTTTTGTAATTATTATTATTATTTGTATTTAAATTTAAAAAGAAAAAAAATCAAATTCCCCTTATCTGATATTATAATTGTTCCCCCCAAATTCCTTTATTTAAGGAATTCCCTCACCTTCAAAAAAATAGAGACGTACATTCTATTCTATACACTGTATTTAAACACTATCAAACATCAGACAGACACTGAGAGAAAGAAAAATATTATCAGAAAATAGAGAGAAAAAAATCATCAGTAAAAAGGAGGAAAAGAAAAGAGTGGAGGTCAGATTTTTGTTGAGTTTTCGGTGACAATATTTTGTTCTTACAATCGTTTAAGTTCATTACATAGGTTCTTATCCATTTTTGTACTGTTAATTCATAAATTATAGTTCAATGGCTTCATGTATTATCCAACGTGTGAGAGTTTGATTATTGATATGAATCTGATTATAAGTTATACTGTATGTCTGATTATCTAAATATTTAAAACAATGTATAACAGATCTGGACGTGTTTGTACTGATATATGCATACTACTTGCACACACAAAAAAACAACGATACAGACTCTGTATTTTTTTACTCCCACACAGTAATACAGTCCATCTCCATTGACAAATGCACACTCAACCCTCAATAACAAATTGACATACACACTCCCATAAAAAAAGGAACTAACTGGTTTTCATCGTTAAAATCTCATTTCAGTAGAATCTGTTCTTTCGTCAGATAAACCACGTCGGAAATAGGCCAGAGAAGAGAGAAAGCAATAAGAAAAATAATGAGAAAGAGAAAGAGAAAAATCGAAGGTTGAATGGAAAAGAAAGGAATTCATATTTTTTGAATTTTTTGGAGAGTTTATCGCCGGAAAACGCCAGAAAACTTCTCTCAGACATTGGCCACCAGCCACCACCACCAACAACCCGTCTCCCGTCACTGAAAAAACCACCTGCCACCAACGACGAGACAAACCTCGTCGGAAAACTACCCAAAACCAGATCTGCCGAATCTACCGCGGCCAAACCAGTTGTCGCCACTGGCCGACGCATATTTCAACTAAACTGCTGCTAGCCGCGCCAGAGCTGTCCCTTTTTCCTGTGCTGCACCCCTCTCTTTCATTCATGAAATTCATCCAACCATGGCCGGTGAAAACAGTCGCTAGTAACAACGTCATTTTTTTTAGTTTAGTATTTATCTGTACATATTCAAAAAACTGTCTAATTTTTTATTGTTTTAAAATCAAGTTTTTTTGTATAGATAAATATATTCAGAAAAAGGATTTTCTTTTAAGTGATTTTTTTGGGGTTTGTATTAATTAAAGAATAAAATTTGGGATTTATAAAAAATTAGAATTAATATGATTAGCTTTATGTATTTATATTATTTTATTATTATTTTATTATTTTAATTCATTATCATTAACAAGTTTTAATAATTATTTGTTAAAATTGATTAATCGTTTTAAATGAATTTTATTTAAGTTTACTTTTAAATGACATTTTGAGTAATTAAAGCTTTTAACGTTAGGCAAACTTTAGACGCGTTTAAAATTTTTGTCTCAATTAAGAATGCGACATACGCATCTTTTTGAGACATTTAAAAATAATTCAAGGATGCAATAATGCACCTTGATAAATATTTTTACCAAAAGTTAATTTTTCATCGTTTTAATATAAGTGTTTTAATATAAAAATGAGTAAATTTAGGCCTTTAAACATAATTTATCAAAAATAGTTTAAATCAAGATAAATCAATAAAAGAAACCTTGCTAGAACCATGGAACTCGAGGGGTGCCTCATACCTCACCTTCTGTCAACAAAATTCCTTACCCGATCTTCTATTTTTGCAGACCATAACGAAAAGTCACTACCTTTTGATTAGGGATTCAAAAAGGTAACTTGGAACACCGTAACTCTATTCCAAGTGGCGACTCTGTAAATAAATTAATTCATATTCAATATTGTCACTTTAATTGGGAAAACCCTTCGACTCGTCCCCCGAGCAAAAAAGGGGTGTGATATCTTTGGCGACTCTGTAAATAAATTAATCTTTATTCAATATCGTCACTTTAATTGGAAAAACCCTTCGACTTGACCCTCGAGCGAAAAAGGGGTGTGACAGGGTGTCGTTACGGAACCTAGGGATCCAAGTCGTAACCAAATTAGTGAAGTGAGTGGCTAAGTTCTGCTCTGAGTACAAGTGACTCACTGTGAGATGTAAGGACTTATTACGAGTTATTGGGTGCAAATCATAGGATGTCCAGTGTTTACCCAATTAGATTCTGTCTTGACTACGACTGGACCCTACGAGTCATAGGGTCTTATTACAAGTGGTACAAATCGAGTCATAGGATAAACAATGTGTGGGGGTCCTAGAGACTGTCTTGGTTATGAATCATAGTGACGATTCGTAAGGAGTTGTTATGAGTCAACGGTTGACTCATAGTCAAAGGCGGCACTTTTTCAGCTTTTAAATTAAGGGCCTTCTGAATATTTTTCCTCTCACTCAACTTGAAACCCACGTCTTATAACCCCTTTTGGGTGTCATTAGCACTCAGAAATAAATCAAAGTAACTTCTCAAATACTCCAAATGGTCTCCGAATTCCCTCAAGTAAGTTAGGCTAGGGTTTCATCAAGTTGGTTATCTAAGGGCTCAAGGGTCGATTACTCTCCAACTTTCTTGGTGTTTAAGGCATTTTACTCTTCTCTAATTATTAATTCGTTAAAATTACATGTTTTAAAGTGTTGCTCACATAGAATTGTTATGGTTTTGAAACAAGGGTTGGGGGTTTAGAATGCTTATTGTTGAACAATCTTTTTCCATGGTTACTTATGATTTTTCATGCTTTAAATATGGTTTTCAACATGAGGGAATTGAATTGTTCTTGAAACTATGGCATTATTATGTTGAAATGAACCTTATGGATTTGTGTTTTCACAATCTATGGCTTAATTAAACCAAGGGGATTGTGAAACTCCAATTGTTTTGCCATGTTGTTATTACCTTGCAAGTGTAAGTTGGTATGACGATACCAACAGTGTATGCCTTAATGTGTAATGTGGTTCAATAAATGGGAATGTGTAATAATTATTTTAATTGGGCTTTAAAAGAGAGTTGTGTAGCTATCATAAAAGTGGAGGTCCGAGTGACCGATACTTGAAACCGAGAGGGTCGTTATGGCTGGGGGGTTAGAGCCCCCGTGCTTGTGACCAAGTGGTTAGAGTCCCCCTTATCATATTTCGTGATTGAGTGCTTAAGTTACCTTAGTATATAATTGAAGGGTTCGAGTCCCCTGTGCGTATATATGAGATTATTCTCTAATTCGTGTGGCTACACGTACTAGGTCCCCACCAGGAGGTGAAAATTGGGGCCCATATAGCCCGTGGGTGTTATTATATGACGATTAAGCTACATAATCCAGTTTAATATTTTAAAGTGCATGTTAAACCTTGTTCCCTATCCCGGCACAATATATATATATATATATTTGCATATGGCTATGTGCATTGGTTGACTTGGTTTGAATTGATGACATTATTTTATCTTTATACCTGAGTTACATGCCAGTGTTCACCCTGCTAACCTTCTTCGCACGTTGTTTCCCCACGCGATGTAGGATTTAGTCATACTTCTACTCCTCTTTCTCAGTAATTACAAATTATTCGACAGTCAACTTGAAGTGGTAAGCTTCCATGCTTCGGAAAGCTCCATTTCAGGATTATGTTTTCTTTTTAGTTATAGACTATTGGATACTATTTTTGGCTATAGTTGGGGGTATGTCGTGACACTTTATTGATATTCGATTGGGTAGAGGCTTTATCGAACTACTGTGGACTTAGGATGGTTTAGTTGTTGGTTGGTTTTGGTTATGGACATATCATAATATCTTTAATTTTAAGTTCTCTTATCTTTTCATATGTTTGAAATGTATTCGACATGGGGTGTAAGGTGGTCGATAGTTTAGGTATTGGGGGTAATCTCTGGTCCTTATTGGACTTGAGATACCTGTCACGGCCTGGCCCTGGTTCGGGTCATGTCAAGATGGTATTAGAGCCTAGGTTATGGCCAACTGGGAGTCCATAAAGTTATGTCGAGTAGAGTCTCTTTTATGGGTGTGTAGTGCGCCAAACTTATAAGGGGGAGGCAACGAGGCATTTATGAATGTATCCCTTTCTTATTGTCTAATTTTAGGCTGTAGAGTCTAAGGTCTTGTAATCTTCTCTAATTCCTATTAGTTCGCTTTTCAGATCATGCCTTCCAGACGATCTAAAACTTATGGGAACTTCTCTGTCCCACTTGAGGACAATGCTGATGGGATATGCCCTGCTTATGGGGTACAAACCCAGTCTAGGGCTGATAATGCTCAACCTATACGTCAATTTAGTGCAAGGCGATCTTCTTCAATATAACTACCCAACTTTAGAGTTGGGGTCGAATCCACGAGGAACAATGTGAGTGGCAATTAAACTAATTTGAAACTATATCTACAAGTTAACTTCAAACAAATGATACGAAAAGATAAAATGAGGGGTTTTTAATGGTTGATAAAAGTTTCGACTAGCTTCAGAACTCAAAGCTAAAATTTCAATGGTTTAAATCAATGATAAAGAGAAACTAGGGTTATGATCACTATGATTATTAACCCCTCATTGAATAATAGTTGTAGTACTGGATTCTCATGACTTGTGGAAAACACCAAATTATCAGTATCGACAATTCATCTAAGTGTTTATCAACCTACCTAGATGTTATGCTCCCTAATTCTCTCAAACTTAGAAAAATCTTCTATTCACACTGATTTTATCTCGAGTTGATTAATCTTGTTACAGTATTAATCATTAGATGGAAAATTAACCTTCCCAAATTCTCGTTGATAATTCACTACGTTTAGTTTATTTTTTAGTTAGAGCAAACAAACATAAGGCTAGATCTATTGCTTGCAACCAATAGAAAACAATCATTACAAAGGAATTATCAAGATGTTCCCACAATCACTCAAACCCTAACCAACTATTTAATCCATGAAGGAATAATCATAGATCCCACAACCCTAGTTATGGGCTTTAGTTCTACATGAGAAAGAAAGAGATAGAAACAATTGTATTCATCATTTAGAGCAATTAAACTTACAAAAGATGAAGTCTGAGGTTGATGCTCTTCCAAGTTCAAGAAGAATATCCAAAACTAAATCAAAGAATTAAAAATTGAATTCAATGTTAAGAGACCCAGAAAAGAAGTAAACTAGACTTTTGAATAAGTTCCAAATGTTAAGCCCTAAAAGCCACTATTTATATTTGTACTTTAAGAAAAATTTGAAATTAAAAATTTAGCTTTTTCTCCTTTAGTTGACGACATGTCTGATAGCTTATCACAAAGCTGATAGCTTATCAGAGAATGTCGTCAGACCTTCTTCAGTGTGACAGCTTATCAGGAATGTGACGACTTATCAGAAGATGTCGTCCGAACTACTTCAATTTTCTTGTGTTCTGCTTTAGAGTGACGACATGTCTGATGGCTTATCAGAGATTTGAAAACTTATCAGAAATGTCATCAGACATGTCTCCATTTTCTTATTCTCTGCGTCAATGTGACGACATGTCTGATGGCTTATCAGAGATCTGATAGTTTATCAGACCATATCGTCAGAAGAATTCTTCAGAATTTAATTTCTTGCATCTTTCACTAAAAATCATCCTTATTGACATAGCTTTCATGTATTTTAATGCATCTTGACTTTCCTACAAAATCACATGAAATATCATCAAAAACAACAACAGTTACTTAAGAACCTATAATTATTCTGAGTTAAAAGCCTTAAATATGCTAACAGAAAGCTAGCACATCAACACCCTCAACTTAAAGCAATTACTTGTCCTCAAGCAACTACATTACACCATACTACGATGCTTAACCAAGAGAAACATAAGATACCTATGACAGTTGATCATCAATTGTAATGAAGATCAAAAATGCGACACAAGGGAATCAAGATATGGCATCAAATTAGCAACAATAACCGTGCCTATATACAAATTACACTTCCCAAACAAGTAGGCAACTAGCAATGCAACCGATGTGCCCGTACAATAAAGAAGACCATCCTCACTCATATGTAAACTCAAGCATGTCAATGAGGGGATGATCAAGAGACACTCTCAGAAAGAAGTTTCAGTCAATGTATGCCAAATACCATAAGCTTGCCCTTATTTTCATTACCGAAGCTTTCAGACAGTTAAGTTAGGATCACTATAGGACTTTTCTTCAACTTGTAATGTAGGCTTGAGGCTGGTATGATACACAAGAATATTTAAATTAACTAAGCCTCCTTGGCACTACACTATTTTTGGGGTCTCACTTATCAACCTTTACCTTAGTTCTCCCTTTCTTAATTAAAGCACATTCAAGCTGGGTGCAGTTTTTATTCATTCATTTTCTTTTTTTCACAACTTTTCTTTTCTCATTCTTTTTCTACCAGACCCAGTCTTGTATTTTTTTTATTACCCTTCTTCATACTCACTTTAAATCACGCACCCTTATGATAGCTAAAAGTGCATAATGTCCAAAAAGGACCAGGGCCAAAACAAGTTCATTGTGATACAAATGGGAAGGTGTTAGGTATAATAAAAAGAATAGGCATTCAGGCTCAAAATCAGGATCAAGGGATATTATTCACACATGAAAGGTCATTTAGGCTAAAAGTGGACTAATATCAACAACGGCCTATGATCCTTCCCTAACTGCTATCCTACAACCAAGGCAAGACCAACCGGGCAAGTTCTGCATTTAACACATAATGGGAACTAGGTAGTATCTCACACACACAAGGCACAAAGGTACATCACAAGCTACTACCCATTCAGTTCATGCAATTGTTAGTAGTGATTATCATGTCCCTAGTACTAATGCAATAAAAAGATTCACAGTAGCCACAAATAGATGCACATCACAGAGTTATCAGATAAACAATTGGAGAGGTATTTATCATTCCAAGAAAAATTAACAAAAATATGTCAACTGTCCTAGATACTTATTTTTCCCCCAGTTAACCACAACACATCACAAAACAAACACAATACGCCTAAATATGCCGGCTCTACTAGGAACAAGACTTTAGGGAAAAGAGGTACGTTGAAAAAAACCCCAAGAGGACCTTAAAATCCACAAACAGTCTCACCCTCAACTTAAAATCATGCATTGTCCCCAATGCATCCAACTAAAACAAGAGAGTTAGAAACATATCTGTGGTACCACAGGTGCAGAGATCTAATGTCAATCACATAATACAAATAACAAAATGCCTTAGGCTACCTCCCAAGAAGCGCCTAATTTAATGTTGTGGCACGACTAGGTTATCTTAACTACTCAGAATTCATCAAGATACCTTGAAAGTGCTTCATACTTTATCCCTCTACTTAGACGATTTGAATCGTCTGCCCATCTTTCGATCTTTACATCTTTTAGGTGCATTAGGTAAATGTGAGAGCATGATAAGAAAAGTTCTATCACTCCACTACGAAGACTTGAACCGCTTACCCAATTTTTCTTTAAACTTTCATGTGGGTTTATTTGGCAGCGGTGAGAATCTTAAAAAGCCACTAAATGGATATCGATCTTTAAGCTTCTTGGCCTTCAAGTTTGGGGTTGTATTATACCCTTTCAGAAAGACATAGTCCAAAATATAGTAATTTTCCTCGTTATTTCCAAGATTCATCATTTTTTAGGGTGATTCAACTTTCATCACATCCACCAAGCAAAATATTGAAAAGTGTTTCGAGTGAGGTCTTCTTTCTAATTTTGAAATTGCATCCTTATCGACCTCTTCACCCCAAATTAGGCTAGAGCCTTTATAAGAGATTGGCTTAGTTTCTTCTTTTGCCTCTAGTACCATTTTCTCAATCTATGCATCATCTCTCATGGTTGGTTTGGTTGGTTGTGAAATCATCGAGGATTTCTCATCATCAAGATCAACATCAATATAGATTCTTACTTCTCATCTTCACACTCTTCCATTATTTTAAATATTCTACAGATAAGATATCATCTAAATATAATATTAAAAAGTGTTTTGAATGATTGACCTCTATATACATCTCCTCTATCCTTTTTTTTTCTCTTTCCATCCTCTCATGTCTTGAAGCATTTCATCTTGGTTATCCAAAATTTATTGAAACATAGTTTTAATGCAACTCGTTTCGGTGTTTCGTTCTTCTTATTCTTGACTATAAGACCTATCAAAATCATAAGAGAAAATAGAATTTGGGATAGCACAATGGGGGGGGCATTTGAACAATCACTCCAATGTCCATCTTGACCACCACATAAAGAACAATCATCCTCCCAGTAGGATGGAGATGGTGCACATATCTCCCTTTGAGGAGTATATCTATAATCTTGCCAAAAGTGAGGTCCATCACAATATGGACATGGATCATCAAGGTAGGATTTGCAACCATAAAACTCACATTCATTCCAAGATGCCATAATAATAAACAAACTAAAATAAAAATCTACGTAACACAAGAAATAAAAGAAAATTACAAATAAATATTTACAAGTTTGAATTCAAGCAAGTAAGCTAAAATTTCAAACCAACTGAATACGCCAAATTGTTCCCCGACAACGGCGCCATTTTTGAATACGCTCAAATTATACATTAATTTAGTGCAAGGCGATTGTCGTCAATATAATTACCCAACTTTAGAGTCGGGGTCAAATCCACGAGGAACAATATGAGTGGCGATTAAACTAATTTGAAACTATAGCTACAAGTTAACTTCAAATAAATGATACGGAAAGATAAAATGGAGGGTTTTTAATGGTTGATAAAAGTTTTGACTAGCTTAAGAACTCAAAGCTAAAATTTCAATGGTTCAAATTAATGCTGGAGAGAAACTAGGGTTATGATCATTATGATTATTAACCCCTTATTGAATAATAGTTGTAGTACTGAATTCTCATGACTTATAGGAAACACCAAATTATCAGTATCAATAGTCCATCTAAGTGTTTCTCAACCTACCTAGATGTTGTGCTCCCTAATTCTCTCGAACTTAGAAAAACCTTCTATTCACACTGATTTTATCTCAGGTTGATTAATCTTGTTACAGCATTAACCATTAGATGGAAAATTAACCTTCCCAATTCCTCTTTGATAATTCAGTACCTTTAGTTTATTTCTCAGTTCGAGCAAACAAACATAAGGCTAGATCTATTACTTGTAACCAATAGAAAACAATCATTACAAAGGAATTATTAAGATGTTCCCGTAATCACTCAAACCCTCACCGGCTATTAAATCGATGAAGGAATAATCATAGATCCCACAACCCTAGTTATGGATTTTAGTTCCACATTAGAAAAAAAGAGGTAGCAACAAGTGTATTTATCATTCAAAGCAATTAAACTTACAAAAGATGAAGTCTGAGGTTGATGCTCTTCCAAGTTCAAGAATAATATCCCACAACTAAATCAAATAATTAAAATTGAATTCAAAGTTAAGAGACCCAGAAGAGAAGTAAACTAGCCTTTTGAATAAGTTCCAGATGTTAAGCCCTAAAAGCCACTATTTATATCCGTACTTTAAGAAAAAATCAAAAATAAAAATTCATCTTTTTCTCCTTTAACTGACGACATGTCTGATAGCTTATCATAAAGCTGATAGCTTATCAGAGAATGTCGTCAGACCTTCTTCAGTATGACGCTAAATGTGATGGCTTATTAGGAATTTGAGGATCAGAACTACTTTAATTTTCTTGTATTCTGCTTCAGTATGACGGTATGTCTGATGGCTTATCAGAGATCTAATAACTTATCAAACATGTCTCTATTTTCTTATTCTCTGCCTCAATATGACGACATGTATGACGGCTTATCAGACCATGTCGTCAAAAGAAATCTTCAGAACTTAATTTCTTGCATCTTTCACCAAAAATCATCCTTCTTGACGTAGCTTTCATGTCTTTTCATGCATTTTGACTTTCCTACAAAATCACATGAAAATCATAAAACCAACATTAGTTACTTAAGAACCTACAATTATTCTGATTTAAAAGCCTTAAATGTCATAAGAGAAAGCTAGAACTTCAAGGGTTCCAGTTCCTAATTTTCCTTTTGGAGTTCCATAGGTCCCCTTTTTTCCTCCTCGATCTTCTCAAGCGGATGTGTCAAATGCTGAGTTTTGTTAATTTATTCATATGTTGTCTTAGTTGGTTGCTTCTCAGTCAGAGCGTGTTGCTTCTATTACTCCATCTTTTAAGGCTAAGGGTTAGACAGTTTATAAGGTTGAGTCCTCCAACTTTTACTGGTGTTAGGGTTGAGAAGGATCCTTAAGGTTTTATAGATGAGATAGAGAAGATCTTCCAGGTTATGCATATTTTGGATGTTGAGGGTGTGGAATTCGCTGCCTATCAATTAAAGGATGTAGCATACCAATGGTATAAGGAATGGGAATAGTCTAGAGGAGATAATGTTGAATCTACAATATGGGGTGATTTCTCTAGTGCTTTTTTGGATCACTTCTTTCCTTAAGAGCTGAAAGAGGCGATAACAGAAGAGTTTGTCAATCTAAAGCAAGGTAAGATGACGGTCAAGGAGTATGCCTTGAAATTCTATCATTTATCCTGATATTCTCCCAGGTTAGTATCTAGCATGAGGGCTATAATGAGGAAATTTTCTTCTGGGTAATCCTATAATTTGATTCTAGAGAGTAAGGTTGCCTTGTTGAAAAAGGAGATAGACATCTCTAGATTGGTAGTGTATATGCAATAGGTTTAGAAAGCGAAGAAGAAGTAGGCAAAGATAGGGGAGAGGCAGAGTAAAAAGTTTAGATTTTATGATCAGGGTAAAGGCCAACAGCAGAGTAGTAGAAATAGTAGAAAGTGGTCTAAGAAGAAGTGGGGGAGTTCTGGTTCCTACTGTATGGCTAGTTCTCCTTATTCGAATCCATCAGTTGATCATCATTCTCAGCATGATAGTGGGTTTAGGTCATAGGGTGTCCAATCTCAAGCTGGTGGGGCTCATTCAGCTCTATCATATCTTCTTTGTAGATTTTGTGGGCAGGTGCACCGTGGGTTTTGTGAAGAAGGGAGGAAAAGTGTTATAAATATGGTTATATTAGTCATTTGTAGAGGAATTGTCCTTCTAATGTTGCTTCAAGGGCAAATAAGATTCCTGTTGCCACTTTATCAGCTCCTGTACAAAGAGTATTGCTTCTGCTTCTGCTTCTGCTACCGGCACTGCTAAAATTGCTTATATGCTCTTGCTACCCGCCAGTACTCTGAGGCATCTCTCAATGTTTTCATTGGTATGTTATGACTCTTTTCTCATGATGTGTATTTCTTGATTGATTTGGGATCTACTCTTTCTTATGTGACCCCATTTATGGCTGTGCATTTTGATTTTGGTCTCGAGTATATCATTGATCCCTTATCTGTTCTACCTCTTTGGGTGACTTTGTGGTTTCTAGAAGAGTCTTTAGTGTCTTGAGATTTAGTAAAAAATAAAGAGGAAATATTTCTATATTTATAGGACTATAAAATCTTTAAATATAAATATAATAAAGTACTACCCATTTAAGGGTCAAGGGATTTCTTACTAATTATATTATGGTAGGTTGTATGGTATCAGTTGGCAGTGGAGAAACTCTGGTAGATCTGATAGAGTTAGACATAGTTGATTTTAATGAGTATGGATTGGCTGCATTCGTGCTATGCCTATTTACATTGTCGAACTTATAAGGTCATGTTTAAATTCTAAAATAAGCCGATTATTGAGTGGGAAAGGGGTTCTCTAGTTACTAAGGGAAGGTTCATATCATATCTTAGAGCCCAAAAGTTGATTTCCAAGGGGTATCTTTACCATTTGGTTTGGGTTAAAGATTCTAGCTTACAGAGTCCTTCCTCACATTTCGTTCCTGTGGTAAATGAATTTCCTGTGGTCTTCCCTGATGATCTTCCTAGTGTCTTCCCCAAAAGAGAAATTGACTTTGGGATTGACCTTATGTCGGACACTCGTCCTATCTTTATCCCTCTCTATAGAATGGCTTCAGCTGATTTGAAGGAGATCAAGGAGAAGTTGAAGGATTTTCTTGTTAAGGGTTTTATCTGTCCTAGTGTGTCTCTGTGGGGTGCACTTGTTTTGTTCGTGTGTAAGAAGGATGATTCACTTCGGATGTGCATAGATTACCGTCAGTTGAATAAGGTTACGGTAAAGAATAAGTATCTTATTCCTAGGATCTATGATTTTTTTACTAGCGTTTGGGTGTTATATGTTTCTCTAAGATTGATCTTCGGTCAGGTTATCATCAACTAAAGACCAGGGAGGTTGATATCCCTAAGACTGCCTTCCGAACCTGGTATGATCACTATGAGTTTTTAGTCATGTCTTTTGGTTTGGCTAATACCCCGATGACATTTATGGATCTCATGATCGGGTGTTCCATCAGTTCTTGGATTTGTTCATCATAATGTTCATTGATAATATTCTGGTGTACTCTAGGAGAAAGACGAATCACGTCGACCATCTCTGCATTGTGTTGCAGACCCTGAAAGATTAATATTTTTATGCTAAGTTTTCGAAGTGCGAATTTTGGTTGAAAGTTGTTACTTTTTTGGGTCATGTCATTTCTAGTGAAGAGATCATGGTGGATCCACAGAAATACACAGTGGTTAACAAGTATCCTAGACCTACGACTCCAATCAATATTCATAGCTTCTTGAGTTTAACTGGTTACTATAGAAGATGTAACACCCTGTACTTTGGGGCAAGAATTTAGACAGTCGTTCCTATGTGTATAGACCCAAACTAAATGATTCCCTGTTAATATATGTATGGTGATCAATCCTATAGTGTGGAAAAACCTTTGAATATGAATTGAGGTCACAAAAATCCCCTAACTCTAAGATGAGTTGAAAACATTTCTATCGATTAAGTTTTAGTGGACGTTTCAACTTGGGTCAAGTTCCATTGAACATTTAGAGAGCCTACTATATATCAAATGAAAGGTCTTCTAAGTAGCTTTCCAACAATACAAATTTCACCTTAATTCGACACCCGAGTGAAAGGTTATGGCTTTGCAAAGGGGTGTGCATCGCCTAACAATTGCAAACGTTCACTGGAAAGAGTTTTCCATAGGCAGTGCGATGCAAACCATAAAGTTTGCCATAGGGAGTGTGACGTAAACCATAAAGTTTGCCATAGCTTGTGCGATGCAAACCCCATGGTACAACGACATGGATATTTTATTTTTGAGGTATTCTGAGGGCAGCTAAGTCATTTGACACCCTAAACCGTCCCTAATCATCCTTAAACAAAATTAGGCTTATTTGTAAGGTTTTAAATCCCTTAAGATCCCCATTTCATCTCTCAAGAACACAAGAGGAGAAAATAACTAGGGTTTGGTCAATCAACCTTGAAGGTCCAATCTTTTCGAAATTTCTTTATGAATTCTTTGCAACTAAGGTACGTGGGGTTTTCCTAAAATTACATGGGCAAGGTGAAATTGTTTTAATGATGAATAAATGTTTAGAAATCATTTCTTTACAAAGGGGTTTAGATTTACAATTACAATTATGTATTATGAAACTATATTGATGATAAAGTTTTGGTCTTGAGGCCTTTCCCCCTTAAATTCGATTTTTGTTCATATATGTTCATATGTGGGTTGAATGTTTGAAACTTGATTTGAGAGCACGAAGATTTATACTCCCTCTCTAGTTATGAATTATTCAATAGTATATTGAGAAGCATGACATAAATGTCTTTACCATTATTTGTTGACTTGGTTTTGATGATAACTTGAAGAGAAGGTGTTTTTCTTAATTGCATAACTGAAAGAGATGATTTTAAAGAGAAGTGAATGATTTGTTACAAGATACTTGACCACCATGTGTTTGTGAATTCAATTGAGGATCCTTGACTCTGTTTTCATGAATTTCACTATACATATCCTCTTATACTGTTTGACTAGTTTGGTGGTTTGAAAATAATATTTTGAAAGAGAAAATTGTAACATGATATTGTATGGTTTAGAAATATGACTTGCAAGTTTTGGTATGACGATACCAATATAGATAATGCCATGGTAACACAAAACAGAATAGAATGCAGATCTTCATTCAGATTTTTAGATTTTGAATTCAGAAAGATGCATGTTTATAAAAGGTTAAAAATGGGCTTAAAGAGAGTTAGATGGTTACCCAAAGAAAGTACGAATTGAAAGACTCAATGCTAGAAACCGTAATTTGTCGACAAGGGGTTATGGTACCATGCTGTGTAGTCTTGTGTGCCCTGATTTATGTCATCCCACTTTGGGACTATGGTTAGTAGCCATGCTTTATGGTCTTGTGCACTAATATGACATGTTAGTTTGATTAGGGGATCATGGCACCATGTTGTGTGGTCTTGCGTGTCTCTCCATACTGATACTCCAATCCTTGCGGCAAACTTAGATTAGAGGCTTGGCCGTCGAGTCAATGGCGGATTCCATATAGCCCATGGAATTACAGATTGTAGGGTGTACCATCTAGCTCAGAAGTAACATAAATAGTGGTTTATGATTTCAAAGAAATATTTTAAGGTTTTTAAAGTGTGCCCATGTGTTTTCATATATTATATGTAAAATGCTTTATGAATTTCTCTCACTTATGTTATATATATAAATAAATTATTTTGGATTTCTCTGCATACCGGTACGTTTGTATTAACCACCTATATTTCAGGGTCTAAGGCTCCGTCTAGAGGTCCCGCTAACCCGTAGATCCATCATACAGAAGTGTACGGTTGGTGAGCCTTCTTTATTTCAAAAGGCCTATTTTTAGAACATTATTATTTCATTCTGGTTTTGGGTCCGACTGGGGGCCTTGTCCCTGTTTTAGACAAGTTATTATATTCTGATGTATTAGAGATTTTGCAAACTGAGATGGATGTTGTCTAGATACTTATTGATTT